>NC_133663.1:7552384-7817384 GCF_037893015.1 Macrotis lagotis | reverse complement strand
CATAATACTTCTTGGAGAAAAATGATTTTGTCTTCCTTATCTCCTGAAGAGTAGAGCTATATTTTGCATATTTCCTGTATCCTCTCTGGTAACTTGTTTGTTGCTCTGTCTATAGTAGTTGCTAAATAAATACCATTTCAGCTCATTAATATATTAACTAACTATAGGGTTTAAAGTTCGCTGTGCTGATATATACTTGCTATTTTTGTTGTATAAATATATTTTGCAAGACATCTAAGAAATAGGATTGTGGAAGTACACATACTGAAGCGTGCATATTTAGTTGATTTCAGTGAAATCATGGTGCAGTGGATATGTGGTCTTCCTATTACAAGTCCTTCAACCAAAGTTGCAGATAGAAGCCTGTCCATTCTTTGTCATTCTGGGCTTCTGTAAAACCCTTCACTGCCATCACCCATTGATCCAGAGGACTCACTTGAAGTTTTGGTTTGCTATTTTGTGACTGCAGTCTGTGGATAGCACACATACTATCCACACCTGGAGTTTTCCCATACCTTGGCTATCTGATCAGTTCCTTTCCTTATATAATCATGTATTTTTTTATATATGTTATGTCATTTCTCCCAATTTCTCAATGTCAATACATTAAAGCCTACTCATGTCCATCATGCATGAGTCCACACAGTGGCCCTTGGGTGGCCTATAACATTCATTCTGTGAAGAATGGCTATTTGTGACACACAAGCCTTAAACGTCACCACAAGATTCTGTTTGTGTTTTCAAAACCTAGGATCCTTTCCAGATCTCCCCTTTTGAAATTTAGGAATCTTTATAGAGAAGACCACATGCACTAAAAGGGGTACAGAAGGTCCATTATCATATATTGAATATTGGGCCATATCATTGAGTCTAGGAAAGGAGATTCTTGGGGGTAAATTGCTAAAGGAGTTAAGATAGTAGAAGGGATGATAAAAGGAAGCAGCAGCCTGACCTTGGAGCAACTACTACAGGGGATACCAGTCTTTTGTCTCAGACTTTTCACACTGTCCACAACTCCTTCTGACTTTGATGAATCCTTGTCATGCTTTGTTACCCAAAATGTCAATGACGGAGCAGTATATGTCTGAGCAAATACTGCTTTCAGCTTGGGTGACGGGCAGCTGTTGGTATGGAGGGCCAATTGGTTGTCTCTTGGTGATCCCTTTAGAACTCAATCCGGCCAAGTAACTACCAGTCTTAGAAACACTGTTCAAGGGAGATTACCACTTGTTGCCTTCTTTCCCCAGAAAACATGGGGCCCAAGCAGTGTCAAATGTGAAAATCTGTACTGGCTGGGGGAAGTTGCAGGGAGACAGGAAGAAAGATATGAGAAGACAATTCTTTCTCAACTGATAAAATGTCCCTTTACCATCCCATTACCTAGCACTAAATGTTGAACAGGCTTAATGAACGTTTATTTAATTCACTTGAATAACAATATTCAGTGTAAAATTTGGAATCATTTTCTTCTTCAAATTTGTGACCCGACACTCAATAACAAAAGGGACCCAATCATGTTACCTGTTAATTTGTGGTAAACAGATGTACTTGCTTCAGTGGAATATAAGCTCATTGAGGGCAGAAGCTGTTTGAACATTGTAATTTTGTTACCAATATCTACAACAGTGAGATAGTGCTAGATACACAATAGGTCTTTAATAATACTTACTAATGGGGCAGCTGGGTGGCACAGTGGATAGAGCACTGACCCTGGAGTCAGGAGGACCTGAGTTCAAATATAACCTTAATTACCTAGCTGTGTGGCCTTGGACAAGCCACTTAACCCCATTTGCCTTGCAAAAACCTAAAAAAAAATAATACTTATTAATTGATTAAATTAATTAAATTAATTAATTAAATTAGAGCATATTTTAATTTTCATTTTACTTCTTCATGATACCTACCCAACATATGATGCATGTGTGATTCTAATAAGAAAACAAAGAAGGTTCAAGAAATTTGTTCAATTTCCAATTAATTCACTGAAATCTATTTGTATGAAAGTTTTCACTTAAATTCACTGAACCTCAGTATCCCATTTGGAAAATGGAGAAGGATATTTTTGCTCTCCTTTATTGGTTGTTTATTTGTTTGTGCTCTTTTTATTTTTTTGATGAGGCTCATAGATCTATCTATCAATCTATCTTTCTACCCATCTATCCATATGTCTGTCTTTCTTTTTCTTTCTTTCTTTCTTTCTTTCTTTCTTTCTTTCTTTCTTTCTTTCTTTCTTTCTTTCTTTCCTTCCTTCCTTCCTTCCTTCCTTCCTTCCTTCCTTCCTTCCCTTTCCTTTCCTTTCCTTTCCTTTCCTTTCCTTTCCTTTCCTTTCCTTTCCTTTCCTTTCCTTTCCTTTCCTTTCCTTTCCTTTCCTTTCCTTTCCTTTCCTTTCCTTTCCTTTCCTTTCCTTTCCTTCCTTCCTTCCTTCCTTCCTTCCTTCCTTCCTTCCTTCCTTCCTTCCTTCCTTCCTTCCTTCCTTCCTTCCTTCCTTCCCTCCCTCTCTCTTTCCTTCCTTCCATCCATCCGTCTATCCATATGTCTGTCTGTCTATCTATCATCTATCTACCTACCTAACTACATAACCACCTATCTACTGATAATATGACTACTTTACAAAAAAAATCATATAAATGTCATATGATTTTTGTGAGAAATAAGAGTAAATTTCTAAAGGTCAAAATTTAAATGACGGTGGAGGAGTTGTTGGAAAGAATTCTAGACTAGGTAAACAGTATAAACATTATTTAAAATGGAAACATCGCATATTTTATGAGCAATGTGAGAGGTTTGTATGCATGTGTGTGTGTGTGTGTGTGTGTGTGTATGTGTGTGTGTGTTCATTTGGTTTTTAGACAGGGCTGAGCCAAGTGCACACAGCTCCCTTGCGATAACAGGAATCTTTTCCTCCTTTATGTTCAATGCATCAGGGACCCTCCAAACCATATGTAAAGAAGATTACCAGGAAACAACTTATAGTTTTAAAACCCAGAAATATGCTTCATTAGCATATTGGAGTACATCAACTTTACAAGGTCAACTTAATTCAGGGGAGAAATGAATTACTCAGTTTGGACTGCCCCCATCTTCCAGCTAACTATTTGTCTACGAGTGACAGAGGCTCCAAGCCCAGTAGAAGAAAATTGAGGTATGAGAAAGGTTTCTGGTATGTTCAAACTGTGGTTTTCCAAACATTTGAGGAAATTAGAATTTGCTATCTCATCAGTCCATTTGGGTTCATGGCCTTCTCATTTTACTGTTTTGTAAGAATGACTCAGAAGTTCATGGAACTTTTGGGGTTGAAAGGGACCTTCAAGGTAATCCAGTCTAGTCCTGTTCCATCACCTTAGACATGATGAATGAGAGGTTAGTGAAGGAAAGTGACTCACCTAAGAATTAGGATTTGAATTTGGTCTCCTGAGGCAGCACTCTTTTACCTGCCTATAATTGACTTCTAGATGTCTGTAAAAAAAAAATATGACCCAGACCCTTGAAAGCAATTACCAGAGATCTATGGGCATGTCAGAAGAGAAGTTAGAACACAAGGGATCATCACATCCTCCCATCATAGGATCACAGAATTAGATTTTAGAAGGACTTTATAAATCATCACATCAAAAACCTTTATTTTTCAGAAAAGTGAGAGGGTAGAATGTTGGAAAAAATCAATCAAGTCATTTCAAGTCATATAAAGGTGAGCAATCCATCAATACCAAGAATAGTTTTCATGCTAAATTTGAAAAGTCTTTGAAGTCTGTTTGAAAGTAGTGGAACGATATCCAACAGGAAGCATGTTCAATTGGCTAAGAGATTTGTCACACCCAGTGGAACCCATATAAAAGCAGTTAGTCAGCAGGCAATTGTGTAGGGTCAATAGGTGCCAGACAGTATTTACAAATACTGAAAGTAAGAATTCTTGTCTTCAAGGAGTTTATGTTCTAATAGGGAAGGGGAAAGTGGTAAGATGTGGCTAATTCTAATGATGACTAATTCTAAAGGAATATAGACTGATGGGAAATTAAGCCTTTAATTAGCTGCAATTAAAGAAATCTATGGTGTGGTGAACCAGGGAAAGAATATTCCAGCAAACTCCTAAGGAGGAAGCATCTTGGGAGAATGGATAGACCTTGCCTTTGGCCTTGGCTTAGATTTTCTCTTCCTACTCCCCCTACCCACCAGTAACCCATTCCTTTGGTCAAAGGAGTTTGTTGCGAGTTTGAATGGATGGATGAAGGATGTAGTGCTTCCCATCATCCTACCAGTGTGCTTGAGGTATCTCCAGAATACGTAATGCCAGTATTTGATTGAGGACAGACTAAGATGATTCACAACAAAGAACCTTAAGGAGAAATTTTGTAGTACTCTGTGATTATAACAAGAAAGGTTTCAGTTCTATGGACCTGGGTCTTAACCCTTTGCTGCATTTACTCCCTAAGTTTGAACCTCCTTTCACTTGGACTCCATGTCATTTTTGTACCAGGGGAGTTTTGCACCAGCTTTTATTTTGTCTATTTTGAATCTGGCATAGACTGGGTAGTCAGCCTCTGATTCGGGTCCAAGTAAGAAGGTTGAGCTAATGGTCCAGGAGGGGGATAATCTCTCCTAATTCTTTGGAATCAACATACTTCATTATTATTTTTAGCACATAGTAGAAAATTAATGAATAGACTTCTTTACTTGGATTGACAAGAGGTAAGGGGTTTTTTTTAAAGCACTATATTTAACATCAGAAAAAACCTACATTTATTGAATTTGAATTTTAGATCAGCCACTTAAGTATCAACCATAAACTTAGGGTTGACAATTAGGGAAGGATACCATCGATCTGCCTAGTAATTACTCTCTGGGCTACACACTAACCACAGACATGGCCAGGAGGCCAGCCTTTGGGAATCTGGGATGGAGGGTGCTATGTCTGTGGTCTGGATGGAGTCACAGCAAAATGGAAGTCAAATGAAGGAATGAAAGGCAGAGATGCCACTGTAAAGGAGTATCAGTTATGAGGAACTCAGGAGTGGATGTGACTGTGACAGAGAGAGAGAGAGAGAGAGAGAGAGAGAGAGAGAGAGAGAGAGAGAGAGAGAGAGAGAGAGAGAGAGAGAAGGATTTTGGGGGGAAGAAATTCTGAAACAATTTGACAGTATAAATTCCCTGAGATTTGTGTTTTATCCAAGTGTGGAATCTTGAGTGGATATATGAGGGCATGAGGAAATTACTTCTCCTAGGTTCTTACAGTGGCAAAGGCTACTGTGGGCAATTTGCTTAAGCTTTCCGAGCATCTGTGTCCTCTGCTTCAAAACAAAGATCATTTTCCTAAGTATTTGTACCATGGTTATCACAGAGTTTGACCGAAGTCTGTTGACTGGGGAAGCCATCGCATTGGGACTTTCAAGAAATTGCTTCCTTCCCTTCTACTTATTTTTTCTTCCATATTCAAAATGTAGAAGTCATTTCTCATGAAGAGTGAAAAAGTAAAATAACAGTAAGAAAAACCTTTGTCTCTTTTGTACTTTATGAATGCAGCTGCTCGCCTAGGGATTACTAAAATTGGGGTGTGTGTATGTCTGTGTGTGTGTGTGAAATGCAGAGAGAGATAGATAGATAGATAGATAGAGAGAGAGAGAGAGAGAGAGAGAGAGAGAGAGAGAAGAAAGGGAGAGAGAAAGAAAAGGGAGTAAGAGGGATAAATAGAGATACAATTCAAGTGTGTGTGAAAGAGTGTTTGCATATGTGTTTGCATGTGTGCCTGTGTTTGTATGACAGAGACAGAGACAAAAAGAGAATGAGAGACAGAGAGAGAAAGACAAAGACAAAGAGATAGAGAGACAGACAGACAGACTGAGAAACTCTGCATCTGTGTGAATGTCTGTCTTCCTGGGGGAGTGTATGGGTCAGATATTCTCTTGCTGTTTCTTCTCTAACAGCTTTTAAAACCAAATTGTTTCATGCTGCAAACTGTAGGGGTTGTTGTTCAGAAATTCTCTTGGGTGTCAAACCTGCATATTGTCAAACCCACCTGAGTGAGCTTTGAGGTGCCAAGCTGGCCCAATCTGAAGAAAAAAAATGGAGCAGGATCTCTAGGGAGCCCCTTCCCCCCTCCTTCTCTCCTTTGGAGGCTGGCTCCTGTGTGAGTTGGTAATTAAAATGCCAGCCAGCAGTGAGCTGAAAAGCCCTATTGGATTATCAGGAAAAGGGGACTTTGAGGCATTGTCTGCCAGCACATCCTTGGGGGGAGGTGGCCCAATGCCAGGCCTCCCGCAGGGGGGCAGGAGCCATGTAGGGAAGGCAACTGGCTTCCAGGCTGGAGCATGTTGCTTCTGATGGCGGTGGTCCCCCTTGCCCTGCCATGGTCTTCCTTCTCACCCCCTTACTGGTGGGCTTTTACAACAGGTTCCTAATTGTTGCATGTCATTCATCAGGAATGTCAAGTCTGTATGTCAGTGATTGGAAGCCAGATTGCAGGGAGAGATTCTGAACCACCCATGACTTGCCTATTGTCTCCCCTTTAGAAAGGAGATGACGCCACTGGGCCAGGTTTCTCAGAAGAGCTCCCAATGTAAACAGTGCAGGAGCCTGGTCAGTGTTTGGCTAAGCCTCCTTTCCCTCTTGCCCCCTTCTCTCCTCCAGAGAATTGATGCTGGAGGCATGCCAAAGTGGGGTGTTAACTGCAGCCTTCTTTCATACAACTGCTTCAATGAGCTCATAGGATTTGGGGGCTGGGGTAATTAAAAGCTAGGTAACCTCTGGAGAGGTTTTGATAGAATAAACACGAGGAAAAAATATAATTGGGAAGGGAGCAAAGGAAGACTCAAGGGTGGGCGGTTCTGCCCGCATCCAGTTTATTTCTTTTGTCCTTAAACTAAAACCCTTTTTAGCCTTTTCATTTGGAAGCAGCCTAAAGTTGTGCTTCAGAGCTTGGGGCTGGCATGGGCATGTCACAAATCTCCTAACATGCTCTGGCCCACTGACCTTGAAGAGATTCTGAGAAGAGAAATATGCCGTCCTCTAACAGAGGCCTAGAAGAGCAGTTTGGGGATGTGCTTGGGAGAAAGGTTGGACTGTTCCCTTCAACTAAGTCCCAGAAGCTTCAAGGAAGGGGTTGTATTTGTTTTGTTTCACTCTTCTCTTTGTTTAAAACTCAATAATGATGAAGGCCCTAGAGCAAGGCAGAATTAATTAAAGAAAATATTAAATTATTTTTTTCATTAGGGAGTTTAGAGGTTGATAGATGACATGGAGAGCAACATACTTTGATTTTTTTTTATTTTCCTTGTCATCTTATGTCTTTTTTTGTTGCTGTTCATTTATTGATAAATTTTGTTTTGATTCAAATAGCATTCCCCCAGGCAACACCTAAAAAATAGATGGCTTATTGCATTACCTTAAAACAGTTTATCAATGGCTAACAGAAAGGAGACCAGTCCTTCAACAAAAACAGGATGGTGGGGTGGCTAGGTGGCGCAGTGGATAGCGCTGGCCCTGGAGTCAGGAGGACCTGAGTTTAAATGCTTAATAATGACCTAGCTGTGTGGCCTTGGGCAAGCCATTTTACCTCATTGCCTTGCAAAAACCTTAAAAAAACAAGGATGGTTCTGCCATTGACCATCACTTCAATTGACCACAGTTTTTGTATTTTCAAAGGTCCTTCCTTGTTTTTGTTGTTTGTTTGTTTGTGTGTTGGTGGTCATTGTTGCAGTTGTTTTGGCTCTCTTTTTATTTTGTATCATTTCTTAAAAGCTTTCCCTTGGGAGGTTGAATTTTGTATGTTTAAAATTTCCTACAAAATTGTGTTATTCCATTAGGGTCATCTTTTGTATTTTGACTGGTTCTTACTCAATAGAGACAGTTAGGTGGGACAATGGATAGAGTACTGTGGCTGGAGTCAGGAACACTCATCTTCATGAGTTTAAATCTGGAATCAGACATTTATTAGCTGTGTGACCCTGGCCACGTCACTTAACCATGTTTCTCTCAGTTTCCTCCTCTGACATAGAAGCTGGAGAGGGGAATGGCGAAACCCCTTTAGGATATCTGTCAAGAATAGTCCAAATGGGCTGAAGTCAAATGGAATCTGAATGAACAATGACCACCAACTCCAAGTAAAGCCCCATAATGTAAGTTGCTTTAGTAAGCCTATGTGACTATCAGCTATTGACTATTATGCTACAAATATATAAAGAATTTGGCCCCAAATTGAATCAGTACAGGAAGCCTTTGGAAATGTACAAAGTTCTATGAATGACCTGTTTTCTTTCAGAAACCAAAGCCCCACTAATATTCTGCTGATAATAGTGTATGAGTGCAGGTAATAGAATTCTACAATCTTAAAGAAAAATCCATCAAGGAACAAGGATCCACAAAGCACCTGCTGTATGCTACACACTACACTGGTTTCTGAGAATACTGAGAAGCAATTTAAATGATCCCATTTCTCAAGGACCTTGCGTCTTAATGGGGAAGAGGAATTGGGAAAATCTTCATGTAGCCCAGTTTTGAAGGCAACCAGTGATTCAAAAAGGAGATGATACAGGATCATTCCATGAATTTGGGATAGAGGATGCAAAGGCAGGACAATGGAAAATAGAATGTGATATATTAGGAAGAGCAAGGAATGGGAGATTACATAGATGGCCATGAAGAGGGGCATGCTGGACCTGAGCAGGCTGAGACATAGACAAGTGGTTATGCAGAAAGAGTATGGGATGTCATCAAAGTTGTGCATATCGTAGACTCCCAAGGGAAAGCTTTTAAGAAGTGATATAAAATAGAGGAGAGCCAAAACAATAGCAATGGCCACTAAGAAACAAATAAGCAAACAACAACAGAAACAAGGAAAGCACCTTTGAAAATATAAAAACCATGACAAGTGGCAGCACCATTCTTTTTCTGTGGCAGGGCTGGTCTCCCTTCTTTTAGTTATTGATAAACTGCTTAAAGGTAATGTCATAGGCAGTCTGAGGTATTGCCTGGGGAATGCTATTTGAATCAAAACAAAATTTATCAATAAATGAACATCCACACAAAAGTCACCCGAAGGCAGCTACTGGATCTCTGCTCATAGTAAGTGTAAAGTTTGAGAAGTTGGAGGTTTATTAAAATATAATGCATGAACCACCATAGGCATATTTTTCACACGTGATGATTCATAGGTATCAATTTACTAACCAGTCTTAAGTAGCTTGAAGAGACTTTTATTTAATAAGAAGATATGGTCATAAGTTCTTAGAATACGGCCTCCCAAATGTCCAGGATATCATATCCCACACACAGAGTGCAGAGGACAGTGGGCTTCCACGTCGCATCTATGATGTGACAAAGGAAGGCCCTTTGCTGGATCCTCAAGTCTTTCCCTTTTCATGTAGTATATCATCTCTTAGTAGATTCCTCCTAGAGTCCTGAATCTGCTTTCTTAGACTCCTCGTTACAGAACTGCTTTCAGTCACTGTGATCTTGGGCCAATGCTGGGGTGGAGATGAGAAGTCCAAATCCTTTGAAAACTCACAAGATCAGATTGTCGATCAAGGGAAGTAGAGATGAAGGAGATAGAAGTATCCCTAAGGGACCTCTTTGCAGCATCTTATCTCTCTCCTCTATAATGGACAGGCATTCAAATGCCATTTTCAGAATTTTTTTTAATAAATAAAATTGACCCAAGGGACTTCACTGAGTATCCCCAGGCATGTTAAAGTCAGATGCCTTTTACTGATTGATTTGATAGTGATATCAAGAACTAATTGGCCCCTAATTTGACCTTCTTATTGATTGAAACAAGGAGAGGTAACTATCTGCCCTTTTACATGAATAACCAAAACATAAAGCAGACCAGCTATCCAGTGAGAGAAAGGGTTTATCATAGACCATGTGCTGCAGTGGTCTTCTTACAGCATCAAGTAATTGGGGGAAAGGTCTCCAAAATAATGGATGGAGTCTATTGTTAATTCATGGAAAGATATGTGAGAGTCACATGGGCTTCCATTAATGAATTGCAATCTGAGATCAAAGCTATATCAGAATATTGGAATATATTAATATTTTCCTACAAATGTATCTTTTAACTTTTATTGATCTCTTTTGGACATAGCTATGTTAGTGGTATACCTAGGGCAAGCAGAAAAGAAATGTCATTGTTTAACTTCTATTAGTTGTCAAGAAACATTAACCCAAATTCCTAGTGCTGTGATGATTAATGGGTCCTCCTGGTTCAATCCAAAACCTGTCCACACACTGCAGAGTGCTAGATCACATTTGTAAAGGTTAAAAAACTTGACTTTGTACTCAAGCAACAGTTTCCTTCTTGGGTTGTATTTGTGAACTGGCAGGAGATTGAGAAAACTCTTAACGCCCACCTGGCTCTACTTCCTCCAGGTCTTGAAGAGCAGCCTCTGTGATGACAGTGGGCATCCTTGAGAAACTGGCATGACTGGACAGGTAGAACTGATTCCCTCAAAAAGTAGCCCTTTTGGAAGGTTCTATGAGAATGACCAAATTTACCTCTTTAGTAGTGTCTGTTGCTGCTGTTGTTTTTTTAATTGTGTTTTATGAACTATGAGCTACAGAGAAGTTTAAATTGGCTGAGAGTAATGTCAGTCTACTATAGTCTTAGCTCTGTAGTTATCACTGGGGACACAAAGACAGACTGTTAAATAGACAGTAACGGAGGAAGGAAGGAAGGAAGGAAGGAAGGAAGGAAGGAAGGAAAATGGAAAGAAAGAAAAAGAGAAAGAGTAAAAAAACAACAGCTTCTCTCAAAGAGTTAACTGTCAAAGGATATACAAGCAACTTTGTTCAGATAGAATCCTTACAGAATGTGGTAGAGAGAATTACCAGAAGGAAGGACTAACATTAAGGGACGTCAGGAAAGGCTTTTGGCAGAAATGAAGAGTTTCACTTTGTAGGAGGAGGGTTTTGTTCTCCCTAGGGGTCCTGGACTCAGTTTCCAGAGTTGTCTTCGGGGAGGTCTTGGGGATGATGGGGACGATTTGTCTCCCCCCAGAAGCACTTCATCATGCCTCTTCCTTTACACAGGTTGATGCCCTGGTCAGACTGGCTTGATAGTGCAAAAGGTTCATGATAACACTAACAATTTACTTCTAACTCTAGACTGTTCCATTCTATGGGTGTCAGCCTTCAGGAAACATGGGGAGAAGGCTGCTCTCAGAAAAGTGAATTGTTGTGTCAGAGGTGATATGAGATCATTCAAAGGATAGTACAGTCTCCTATATGTTCATCTTTTAGGAGACCAGTAAGGACCCCTCTTACCCCCCCATTCTCCAAAGCAATCTATAGAGGTTACTCCCCGATGCCACCAATGAGGCTCAATATTTAAGATAATGAAAAGAATAGGCAATTGCAAAATTCTATGTTTAAACCGATTTTTAATATATCAATCATGTTAACACAAATCCATATTTCCATTGCAAGGGTCATAACAGAAAAATATCTGAATCTGATCTCAGATAATATTTATAGGCTGTCAGTCGTATTTTTGACTATACTAAATATATGACTGTTAGCAGGCCAATTATCCCTCCTGGGCTTTGATTTCTTCATCTGTCAGTCAGTCAGTCAGTCAGTCAGTCAGTCAGCTAATAAGTAATCATTAAGCATCTACTATTTGCTAAGCTCTATGAATACAAATGAATAGCCCTACTTTGTTCTTGGCTTGTAGTCTTTTCAAGTTGATGAATTTGCCATCAGTGCTGGAGCTGACCTTGAGGCCATGTTCATCCTCAGTAAAGGTGTTTGATAACATGGCTAAAATTATCATAGAAACAAAGGTATGTCCTTGTTTCACTCCATTGGTGACAGTCACTCTTACTAGAGTCCTTCCCAGTAGGCTGATCCTTCACCTGGAAGATGGCCACCTCCCTGAGAACCAGTGTGGCTTCAGAAAGGGTCATGGAACAGAGATATGGGGTTTGCTGCCCAACAACTTCAGGAAAAATACCAGGGATAGAACAGAGGTCTGTAGACAACATTTGTGGATCTGACCAGGGCCTTTGATACCATCAGTCATGGGGGTTTATGGAAAATTATGTCCAAATTTTGTTGCTTGGAGAAGTCCATCGGTAGTGTATGTCAGTTCCATGATGACATGCTCACTCGGGTTCTGGATAGTGGACGATGCTCTCAAAATTTCTCTGGTCACCAATGGACTCATGATGATGAGTCTTTGTGACTCTAGGCCAGTGTTCTGAGCACTGTGGCACACCCTAGCTGCCCTTCTGTCCAAGGTAGAATTTTTTATAAAATGAGAGGTAAGAATAAATGTCCTCCAAGATTTTAACTCCAGTCCTATGTCCTTCTGTCACCTCATGGCTAAACACCTCCCAAAAGGCAGTGGTTGGGGTGGGAAGAACTTTGGATTTGGAGCCTGAGATCCTGGGTTCAAATCCTGCCTATGCCACTTATTATGTGGGTGACCTTAGAAAAGTCACCTCGCACCTCAAGGCCTCAGCTTCCTCAAGTATAAAATGAGAAGGGATAGACTGGATACCTACTGGAGAAAAGAAAAGGGGAAAAAAGGGAAAAACAGAACAACTGGTAGTTACCCTATAATTGCACTTGAGAAACTTAGGTATTTACCTCTAAAGGCCCTTTTGTCACAAAACTCTGATTGCCCTCCCAGGGCAGTGACACTTTCCAATTATTTATGAAAAGTCTAGGAGAAGATGATGGGTGAGGGATGTACTCTTTGGGGAGCAAGGGGGGGGGGAGGAAAGCATTTCCTAGAACTTTCTCTTTCTTCCCTCTCCTTAGAGATACCAAACACGTCCAGACTTGGTTCTTTCAAGCTGACAGCAAAAATAATAACAACAACACTCAAAGCAACTCCCCAGAGGCTACACCAATTGCTGAATATCTCAACTGATTCATTTAATTGAAGGACTGGCCCTAAAATGGTTTTTTTTTTAATGACAGCAATGGTAGCATCAGGGAGTGGCCTGTATGGATTGGAGAATGGGGAGTGGAGGGGGGTTCTCCAAGTCTATTCCACAGCCATTGGCATGTTGATGACCCAACCTGTACCTGGCACTTTATATCTGCAGCAAAATAAATTCTGAATAAAGAATACTGGCTACCTGTGAAAACAGGACTGGAGCATTCTATGTCACAGTGCATCTCCAAAGACAAGTTTTATAATAACTAATAGTCAATTGAATAAACATTCTTGAAAAACCATCTTCAACGTGCAGTGCACTGAGGCAAATTAGCAGAAAAAGTCCCTTCATTCCTGGAATTTATGGATCAGTAGATTAAAGGCCAAGGGAGACTTGGATTAGCTATGACCTCAGTCTTCACATGACTCCATTATTCTACCTTCTCATTCTGCTAGAAGGTGACCAATGTCATCTTTGGTTTTTTAAGTGCAAAAGTTAACCACATAAATAATTGACTAAAATAGAAGGGAAATCAGAAGTCTTTTTAGTTCAACCTATTTTATGGTTGAGAATACTGAGGCCCATCAAGGTGCATTGAATTTCTATAGTCTGATGGGAAGTATAGAACTGAGACAGCCTGTGGACCCTAGATTTCCAAATACGGAATTCTTTCTACTTTACCACTGGTCTTCTTGGATCATAAAGTCATTCCCAAATGGAGCTTATAGTCTAATAGACAGGAATGGTGAAAGGGGGACTTAGAATGGCAAAGACATCAAGAAATCATTCTTTAGATGGGTCTGTTCAATGGAGGACTATTGGTTTCACCCTACCACTTTTGGATAGTCACCATATTTTCTAAATTGAAATATCAGTCACCCAGATCATAGATTTACAAATTCAGATATGAAAGTGAACATTAAAATCTCATTTTAATTTTACAATTGAGAGAATTTAGACTTCAAGATATGAAGAGAAACATAATTTTTTGTCCCAATAGATCATTGATTCAAAGTTGCAATGTCATGGATTCCAGCTTCCTCAATTCAAACATGAAGAGATGGACATTTTGAAGTGAAGAGATTTGCCTGAGTCCACAAGAAGAAATAATGGAAGAGATAGGCTTTCAACCATCATGATCTGACTCTGGATCTGGGATCCAGGATTCAGTCTATGGCATCCCATTGTCTACGCAGTCAGATAGATGAAGTCAATTTTCTAGCATATTCCTGAGTATCTAGAGAGGTAGAGCACCTAAAGAGGTTTATCTGGAGTACTTAGAGAGTTTTGAGACAGAAAATTCCTTTTCCTCTCCAGAAACTCACACACATGGCTGATGAATGGGTTCTCAGTGGGGAATGCAAGTACAGGGAAATGTGATATAAAGGTGGAATGAAACCATTGGGCTTCATAAACTCCACCAAAGCAGAACCCCTGCCCCATAGTTCAACTGCAAACACACAGCACGAAACAAAATTCTTTTCATGACAGGATGTTTCTAGCTCACTAAACCTTGGGAATGTAGATGTCTGGCAGCTGAGATATCACTCTAAGAGCCCAGAATGAAAGTACTTTCTATTGGTGAAATGGAACTGCCCCCAAACCTGCTAAATTATTCCTTGAGAATCATCCTGTTGATGAGGGTAGAGAGATCACCTTTAAAATCAGGAAGATCTGGGTTCAAGTTTCCCCACTGACATGAACTAGACTTGGAATTGTGGGTAAGCCCTCTCACTTTGAGACCACAAGCAACCCTCAAAAGGAGATGCTTTTCTATCTCAGTGGATTGGTTTTCTGCCCTGGAGTTCCCCATATCAGCAAAATCAAAGATCTGGTCAAAGGAAGTAAGAAAAAGAAAAAAAAAATCCTGACTCACTCATCCATTATAGCAACTAAGTTAAAAAACACTCAGACATGGAATTTTTTGGATTTAGGAACATCAGTTCTGCCAGCTGATGCATGGTTTTCTTTGTAGTTAAATGGTTGTGCCCCAGTGCGTTTCTAGCTGTTAGCAAGTCCTGTTGACATTTGTTGGACATTGTCTTTCACATCTAGCCCTTTCTTCTCCTTTCTGCAGCCCTGATCCTAAATGAGACCCTCATTTCTTCCCTCATTCTCCTCTGAACTCCTCAGTCTCGCACCTTTTCCAAAACAGCCCCCTCACAATTGCCTAAATAAACTTTGTGAAACACAACTCTCAGACTTCAAATAACTTCAAATAACCTGAAATAACTTCAATGATGGATTTTCCAGTTTTCTTCAGGCAGGGGTTAAGTGACATACCCAGGATCACACAGGTAGTAAGTCTCTGAGGTCAGATTTGAACTCTGTTCTTCCTGACTCCAGGTCCAGTGCTCTAGCCACTTCATCACCTATCTGACTTCTCTATCCATTATCCATAAGACCCCCACCAAAAGTAACAGCAAAAATGACTCTCACTGTAATATTTAAATTAAATAAGTATGTGGAAAAGTTTTATTTTCATAAAAACCTGTGCATTTGTGGATTGATTTCATATTTATTGAAGACATTCAGATCCTTAGAGGGCATGGAATGTGTCTTTTCTAGGATTTGTTCAACACTCAGCAAATATTTCTGTGGATCCATGATTGCCCTCTGGCTAGTGGTTTACACTTGAACAATTCATACCATCACAGGCTTTGTGGAATTCTCATTCTATATCTGTTCTGGAATTATCCATATTTTGTGGATTCTCTTGCAACCTTAAGAATAATCAGTTCTAAGATGGTTCTGGAGATAGGTGATGAGGAAGCTGCAGGTAGAAGACTAACTATTCTAGGTTTTGTCCCATCCAATCTTGAGAAAACTTCTTTAATGCAACTTTTCCTGTGAAAAGTCTCAGGAAATAAAATGAGCAGCACCTATTTCCTGGCAAGGATACTCAGGTCTGTGATACTTCAGAAGGTTTCCCAACTCTCATGGCACCATTCAAATGAAACTCCTTACTCTTGAGTAGGGGGAGCCATCAAGGGCTGCTATCAAATAAAAGAGGGCTTTAGTTTATTCCTGTCAAGAAGACATAATCAGTAAAAAGGGATTGAAGGTTTCCCACATGTTGCTTTTGGCTTGTTGTAAGGACTACTCCCTAACAACTGCCCAATACACAGGAGAAAGGTATCACTTCAAAAGGTAGTGAGTTCCTCATTACTGAAAATATTCAAGCTGACACTGCATGATTATATTTCATCAATCTTCTAGTTCAAACAGAGGTTAAACATATTGGTCTCTGAATTCCATTTCAACGCTGAGACACGATGACTTTAATATTCTCCAAGAACATTACAAAGACTTTAAATTACAGATTATTTTTTGCCACTATGAATAGACCAAGTTACTTTAATTTTTGTACTTGGGCTATCCTTGCTCACCTTCATTCTTCTTTATGAATTTCCCGTGAATCCTTTCCCAATTCTGGGGTTGTGATGTACATTTTCGCCTGATTTAGTCCCCAGTGTGGACTAAATCAGAGTCTATTGAGTTTCTGGGCCACCCATGTCAATAAATGGTTAAGCTTGCTGAGCCCAAGGCCCTGGAACCTTCTGGTCCTGAGCCAGGTGAGCAAAGAAGAGAGAAAGGCAGCACCTGCTGATGGGTTTGGAACAGCCTGGGGCCATGGATAGAATGTAAACACGTTCTGAAAACCTTATTGTCTGACTCTGTGCCAGCCTCTTTTGGGTTCTTGTCATGGAAAATATTTCGGCTGAGGTCATATAGTCAGCAAAATAGCATTTAATACACTCCAAGGTGCCAACTGGGTGCCCCCTTTTGTGATAATTAAATTAGCAAGGGGCTAACATTTCATGAAGCCCCAAAAGCCTGTCTTTCAATAAGCATAAGTTGTATAAGAATGGAGAAAAAATAGCCTGCTTCTTTAAGCTGATTTTTCTTTCTCTGTCATACACACACACTCTCTCTCTGTTTGCTCATTCTGACTTACAAGCACACACCCAACATTAAGAGCAAAAGTTAATGTCTGTGCTTCCTCATAAATTGGGATCTGGTGCCTTAAGCTATGTTTTTAATTCTGTTGTTGAGTTTTGAGATTTGAGATGAGTAGAAAGGTGTAGCCAACTGAGGTAATGCAGGCTTTTGTTCCTTTTCCTGGGGAGCTAGGATTCTGAAACACTTTGTCTTCTACTTCCATTGGGGGGAAGCGAACCAGTGAAGATTAAAATGCAAGTGGAATGGGGAGGAAGGAACCTTGTTATGCCCTGCCACGAAAAACAAGTAATGGAGCAGATTGCCCCTTGAATGTGTTTAATGAGAGTTGGGTCCTTATAATTCTGGGGCATCCAAGATGGAAGAGACTTTCAACTCCTCAGGACTTGGAGAAGAGATTTTGCCAATATTCTTTTCCAGGTCCTCATTTTAGAAATAAGAAAACAGGTCAGAAAGAATCCCCCAAATCGATCAATGAATCCACAAGGCAGGATTAAGTGCCCGCTAAAAATCCTAATTCCTCTATTCTTTATGCTTAGGTCTTCTCTTAGTCACATATATTTATGAACTGGTTCTGAATTCTCTTTAAGTTAGACATTGTGTTCATCTTACTCTCTTCTTTCCAGTGTATTTCAAATTCCTAAGGCCAATGAGGTTCTGGATCACTTATGTGAATTAGATGTTTAAGATTGACCCTTGACCCTTCTGGCCATGGACCAAGGATACAGAAGAGAGAAACAGCACTGTCATTGACTCTGATAAGTCTTTATAAAAATCACTTTATTACTTCATTTGAGTCCCAGATGTGGCCAAATGAGGGTTTGACCTGAGAAATAATCAGTTTCCCCTCATACAGCATTAACTTCATGCCCACTGATTTTGTATATTATGTTCCTATGTAGATGCATGTTTATATGGACATACTTATGCACACATTTCACACACATGTATTTCACAGACACATATATGTCTAGATGTTATTTGATATTTCTTCTAGCCCTCAAAAGTCTATCATTCTATGTCCCTGATCCCAGCACCCATAGTATCACATAATTTGAGAAGAGGAAGGGGGCTCAGGGATCATCCAATCCATCTCACATCCCTCCTCCCAGAATATCCCTCCTATACCATATGCAACAAGTGGTCCACTTGTTACATAGAATAAGCATCTGTTAAATGAATTTAAACCAAAAGTATGAGTCAGATTGTAGTTGAAGTAGGTTGCCAGGAACTAGGGTCAGAGAAAGCGGTAACATCAGTATCAATGGGTACTTCCTCAGGTCTATCTCCCTGGTCCTAGCCTATTCCAACCTCTGGCTCAAACACAAGGCTTTCAGTCTCTCTTTTCCATATCCTCATCTTGATTTGTTGTGGTTTTTCTGGACTTCCTTCTTCTGTGCTGCTCCTGTCTTGCTGCACCACATTGAGGTTTACTCCCATTGTCTAATAAGCTGAATGGGACTCTAGTTGTCTGTTTTTCTCCTTTCCCCCCCTTTGGGAAAAGGAGGAATTTGTTTGAGAGAAGGTTCTCATAGCACCAGAACCAGGGCTCTCTAAAGGGTCCTGGTACTTTCTGCTTTACTGAAAATTCTTTGCTCAGCTAAACTTGGCCCAAATTGACATCTCTAAATAGATGGAGCCCCTTCTGCCAAACCCTTACCCCATGGCCATTGTAACAAGCTTTGTCTCTTGTACTTGTTAGTGGATGAGTTGGACCACCAAATTTTGGTGAACATTAACAGTAGATATTTCGTTAGCCAGGAACAGAATTTCCAACAATGTCCATGAAAGTCTTTGAAACAGATTCATTGAAGACCACAGATCATGTTCAAAGGGTCCTCAGAAATCATTTAGTTCAGTCCTTTTATTCTACTTGTAAAGAAGGAGATCCAGATTGGTTGTGAATTGCCCAATATAATAGTTAGAAGGCATTAGATGCAGATTTAAAACCCCAGAAGGACTCCTCTTCACATCATACTATGATTACAGTTTAAGACTCAAGCTTAAACTTTCACATTTTCCAGATTAAAAAACAGAAGCCATTGTGGATACATTTGGGTAGAGGGTCTTAGAAAGACAGATAGACCATTATCTCTAGTGTCTCCTTGGGCATTCGTGCTTATACTTCATTTGGGGGCAACCATGGAGGGGAAGAATAGGAAATGTGTTGTTACTGCAGCCAGCTTGGCAAATTTCCATCCCCTTTGGATAGAAGCAAATTTGCACACAGCACATAAATTGACATATGAAGCCGTAAATAATTCCATTGTGCAAGATGTTTTAATGGACTGGAGCCAAAATGCTCCATTAACCACACTTCCATAGAATATTCATTGACTTTGCATTCTGTTGCAAGAAAGGAAGAAAGAAAAAGAGAGAAAGATAAATAGAAAGACAAAGAGAGAAAGAAAAAAGAGAGAGTTAAATAAAGAGAAATAAAGAGATGAGAAGAAAGAAAGAAAAAAAAACAGTATAATGCAGGAGGTTTAGCAATGTCTTCAGCACCTGAGGAGGTGGGAGGGAGGAAGGAGACTTTAGAGGTATGCAAGATTATTTTTTAGAACTTTTGCTTCTCCCCCTCCCCCAAAGGATTAAGTACAAAAATGATTGGGTTTCAGCTTTCAAAAATAATTGTCAAAATCTGAGAAGAGGGTGGGAGTCTGTGCCAAATGTTCTCCATGGTTTTTTATTGTACAAAGTAGCCAAGTTGTGTGTTGTACACACTGAAGTGTGGGACCAACTTGTGTGTGTGTGTGTGTTATGTGTACGTATGTGAGGTTGTGTGCATGTGTGTGTGTGTGTGTGTGTGTGTATATTCATGTACACTGCAGAAATCGGCTTGCATTTTCAGAAACCAGAACAGCCTCTCTTCCCACAATTGACAAACTCAGGAAGTGACAGCTTTGGGATGGCATCACCATTAAGCTTAGGGTTTTCACTCCAGAAATCCCAGGATTTGATTTCCAAGAGAAATGGGACCTCCATGGTACTTGGTTGGGATGTCTAGAGTTTCAGATTTTTTTTGCTTTTGGCCCCAATTGGGTATAATGCCCATGAGCCTGGATTAACCTGCAGGCATCTCTTCATCCAGAGAGGGCAAAAACCACAGACCACAACTTCTAACAGATGCATGCCAAGAGAAAAACCCACGGACATTCTAGCCATATTACTCAGTACCCCTACTCCACCCCCCCTACCCTGTCCCCAATTGAGCTCCCATCTATCAGGGGAATCTCTGGCAATTCTGGGTACACCACACCCAGTGCACCTGGACCTTTGAGGTCTGTGCTGGAGGAAACTGGACTGTCCTCTGCTGTGTATGCAATGATAATGATAATAATAATAATAATATTAAGAAGTAGTAGTAGTAGTAGTAGTAGCAGTGATAGTAGTAGCATTACTTATAATAGTAAATAACAGTAGTAGTAGCAGCAGCAGCAGCAGCAGTAGTAGTAGTAGTAGTAGTAGTAGTAGTAGTAATATGATAGTGGTAGTAGCAGCAGTAGTGGTAGTAGTGGCAGCAACAGTAGCAGTAGCAATTGTAGTAGTAGTAGTAGCAGCAGCAGCAGTAGTGACAGTAGTGGCAGCAGCAGCAGCAGCAGTAGTAGTAGTAGTAGTAGTAGTAGTAGTAGTAGTAGTAGTAGTAGTAATAATTGGGGAAGAAGGGGAAAGTTCAGTTTTGCATTGCCAATTTGCTATCACCCCCATCTCTTCATTCATACAAACTGCTTTTGTGGCTTTGTCTTCCTCTAGGCTCAGCTACATCTCCTTCTCTGTGAAACTTTTCCTGCTTTTCCCAGCTTCTCTAATTTTTAGCATTCTTTCCTATTTCTATTTTCTTAATTCTGTATTTTATTCACTCAGTGAATCTACTTCCCCCCACCAGCCCACACTTCCCAGTAAAATGCCAGCTTCTTGGGCACAGGGGTTCTTTCAAGAGTAGCTCAGTATCCCCAGGACCAAGTGAGCATGGTGCTTGTCATGCAGTGGACATTTAAAGTGTATATTGAATTGAAAGGAATGGAATTTTACCAGGTTAGATTTATTCAAGGGAGGAATTGGAGCAGATTTCATGAAGCAAGATGAATGAATCACTAGTGATTCTAGAAGGTCACACATGCCGAGCTCAATGTCAAATCCAGTAGCCTTCCCTCCATAAATCCCCATACTACTAGACTCTAAAGGATATGGACTTTGATCACAACTGAGCCCAACTTGCAACTATGTTCCTCTCTTGAGTATCTGGTCCTCCTCCTATGCCTATTAACAATCTCTCCTCTGACTTTCTTTTTTGATTCTCTTTTTTCTTCTTACTTTCCATGCAGGATGGGAAATTTTCCTAGGTGAAGGCATCACATATACCTTTTGTTGTTCTCCTTCTACACTTTCCTCCCTAAGACATCATCTGTTTCTAGGATTTGCTTCTTCTCTTAAGTCCCAGTCTCCATTTTCCAAAATGCTGTTGGGTTTTTCTACTTGAGAGTCTTGTCATCATTTGAAACTCAAAATCTATGCAAAATCAACGTCTTAGCATTCTTTCTGGTTTTGCCATTTTGGGTAGTGGGTTTTGGGAATCTAAAGTTTGGATTCTTTGATTCTTCCCTCTTTGTTTTACAATGTTCCATCCGTCACCATGTACTCTCATTTCTTTGTAATGTGGATGATATTGAATAACCATAGCAGAGAAAGCTGATATAACTCAAAGATGTTAATGCAGCTGGCTTCTATGCAAGGGGATCATCTGTGGACACTGGGGAATGCCAAAAGTGAAGAGACCAGGCCAATAGCATCCATCAAAAATAAAAATGGATTTTGAATTGTAGCTAGGGTAGAAAAAAAGACAAAGTACTATGCATATAACAGCTGTGGCAAATACAAGAATATCTTTCCTCTTAGAAAAATATAGAAAATGTTAGTCATGAATTTATTGTTTTAGCCTCCCATCTTCTCCCACTGAAAGTATAAGCAACTTACTTGGAATGACATACTCAGAATGTGGTCCACGTAAGACTTGAATCCAAGTCTCCCTTCCTTCAGGTAGACTTTTGATTTATTATACTCTTCTTCAGCTACTTGTTGCATGTAATGGAATTGATGCTCCTTTCCGGGAATGGGAAAATCAATGTGGAATGAATCCTGAGACTGACACGATCATGAAATCTGTAAAATCATTGGATCATGGCATCTTTTGTGCAATCATAATCGGAAAGGACCTTGAAAATCAATGTGAACTGGATTCTCCTTTCCTCCATTCCTGAGAAGTGGTTGCTCATTCAATCTCCACTTGAATGACCACATTAATAGATAAGGAATTTAAAGGGATATTGAAGATCATTGATTTCTCATTTTGCAAAATGAGGAAACTGAGTAAACTGTTGACCCAAGATGTGACTTCCCAAAGTCACACTAGAAACTATACAGCAAAGCCAAATTTTGAATCTGGGTCTTCTGCCTTAAAATAGAACTTACTCCAAAACAAGACATTTCTTTCATATATTCTGCACCCACCTCCCCTCCCCCAACTGCCTAGTCATCTTTAGACAAGTCCATTGTAATTGTTGGAAAAAAGGTCCTTACATTTGACCCAAATCTGCCTTTTTGTAACTTCTGCCCACTGGCACCAGTTCTATGCCCTGTGGCTAAATAGAATGCATCTAAGCTTTCCTTCTTGAGTCAACCTCTAAATACTGGAGGGCAGCTAATCTGTTCTGTCTAAATCATTTTGTCTCCAAACTGAGCATTCCCAGCTTCTTTATTCCTCTTTTCCACAGTTATTTACAATGACTAGGGATGGCAAAGGGAGAGGGAAGAGAGATGGGTCTTGTTACCAGATCCCATTTATCCTGTTTCCCAAATACCGTAATGCTTTGGGGAGATATTCTTAGCATTTAGTCTAGGATCATTCATTAAGAACCATGCTTTTCTACTTAGGATAATATCTTGGGGTTATTGGACCCTATGAATAGCATGCTCCTAATAACTATTTCCTAGATCAAATGAATCAAAGAAGTTGATTCCTGCATGGGGGACAATATATAAAGAATTACAGAAGACCATGAAAAAGGGGACTCATCATGGAAAAATCACCAGACTTAAAGTCAGTTCTGAATTCTGGGCTGCCCACAATAAGTTGGGTGAATCTGAGCCAAGCACTTAATTTCCCAGAGCATCATTGCCTCTTGCGTAAAGAGGACATAGTAATCCTTGGCCTACCTATTTCACAAGAGTTGTCATGAAGATAGAATGCTGTAAATCTTCACTGGAAAGAACTCAACATGTCTAGTTCAGGCTTAGCTTCCTTTCCCTCCATTTTGTCTTCTCCTGAGATAATAGTGTATATAGTTTCATGCACAGAGACGATCCTTAAATTCATTTTATAAATATTCTCTTTCTGAGATTTTAGAAGGTCAAATCCAACTGGAGTTTTTTTTTTTTTTTGATGTCATTTGTGCTTCTTGGTGGAAGAGGTAGGACTTGGCAATGTCACGGATATATTGTTGGCCTTGAAGTCAGAAATCTGAGTTTGAATCCTGCTTTTGCTACTTTGCTACTTCCTAGCTTTATACAAGTAACATCGTTTATTTCAGTCCAATTTTCTTATTTGTAAAATGGTGTAATAATAGCATTCACCTCACAGGTTTGCTGTAAGGACCAAATGAACCTTACAGTCCACAGGTTTGTTGTAAGGACCAAAGTTTAAAGAATACTTTACCAACTTTAAATTATTGTTTAATATTATCATTATTTTTTGTGTTTTTAACTGGAGGAATTTATCCCAAATCAAGAGTACCTAAGTTATATAAACTTCATTTTGAATTTCTTTGGTTGAATCCTTATAAATCTGATTTTGAATTACTCATTTTACAGGAGGCAGGGTGAAGGCATCCGAATTTATTGGGGAAAGAGTGAGGAGCAGTCCCTTTTGTCCCGCTGGAACCCTTGGTCCACAGTTGTTCCTTATGCTACTTTTACGGAGCACCCCATGAAGAATAGCAGTGAAAAGTTCAGTGAAATTTGCAAGGTAGGTATGACTTTGGATGATTTCCTTGGGAAAAGATGTCTCAGAAGCCACAGGTATCCAAAAATAAGGATACTAGAAATGTAGACAATGAAGAAAATTTAACTTTATTTGTGCTACTTAATTCATTCTTTCTTCTTTATGAGTATCAGTTTCCCCAATAGCAGAATAAGGAGTTGAATTGGACCATAGATACTTCACCCTGTGTCTGTATTTCTTTTAAAATTTTAACTGTATTTTCTGTTTCTTATATCAACATGTTTATTTCAACATAATTGCCCCTTCCTTCCCCCTCCCTGAGAGCCATTCTATATGGAAAAACATAGTATTTTGGAAGAGTAAGAAAAATGATCAGAAAAGCTTATTTATATATGAAAAAAGTTCTGTATCTATGGATCTTCCGTCCCCATGAAGGGATAAATTGGCAATGTCTTAGCTTTCTTTCTTCTAGTCTTCTTTGATCTCTACACTTTTGTTACATTTACTTTTCATCTGTTGGTTGGGTGTACTTTCCATTTGCACAATTGAAGATATTGTGTACATTGTTTTCTTTGCTCTTTTGACTTTTCTTCATCAGTTCAGTAGATCTTTCTAAGCTTCTCTACATCCAACACATATAGCAATTCTTACAGCACACTAACATTCCATTACATTCATCTATCATAATTTGTCGAGCTATTCCTTAATCATTGAACATCTACTTTGTTCCCAATTGTTAGCCATCATAAAAAGTATGTCATGAGTATTTTAGAGTATATGATGATTTTTTTCCACTAATCAATGACTTCCTTGGGGGTATAAATCCAATAATATGGCTCTTTTGGTCATTTTATTTACTCGATTCCAAATTCTCCCCCCCCCCCAATTTTTTTTCACAGCTTCCCTATAAAAGTATTGGTCTACTTATCCTTCCCCTGTCTCATCCACAGCCAAACGTCTAGCATATGACAGATCTAGGACCAGTATCCAAGTCTCTTTTTTTACTAGCTCAATATTCTTTCATTTAGGCCATTGATCTTTTCTTGTGCATACTATAAAGGATCAATGAGCCCTATTTCTGATCTTTCCTTTCTTTTTTTATCTCATTTGATGCATTTCTAGAAACTTCTCAGAGATGGATGAGTATGAAGTGCATCTTAGCATATGTGCCCTTGGAGTCAAGAAGACCAGAAATTCCTGTCTGTAATATAATCTAGCTAAGTGCCCACTGAAAATTTACTGAAGCTCTCCATGGCCCAGGCTGGTCGCCAAGAAATACCCCATTGGCATTGCTGATAACAGAGGAGTGACAATGTTCTTCTTTCTATCCTGATGTTCCCCACATCTGGACTGAGTGCAGTTTTTCACTTCCATTTTTCCATGGATCCTCATGGTAATTCTTTAAGGGACATAGTACAGTTATCAGCAGCCACACTCCTAATGAGGGAGTAGAGGAATGATCATGATACCAAAGTCACATACTCTTCCACAGTATCATACAGCTCTCTTTGTAAATTTGCTTGCCTTCCTGCCATGGTTTCTTTGGCCCATATGCTTACTGGTCTTCTTTTCTATAACTGAAAATCACAGGAATGAACCTTATAGGGCATAAGAGCCATTCAAGCCCAGACTGAAGACCTGACTCATTGGAGAGAGAGGTCCTGGTTATATTTCCTATTGTGCAACTTGCACGTGGCAGCGGCCTGTGGCCAGAGGGTTGGAAGGACTCGCCCAACGAGGGAATTTGGACCCCCGGGCATAAAACCTGTTCTTGTCACCCTGTGTAAACAGGAAGCAAGGGGTGGCTTTGCCAGTGAAAGGGGAGATGTTGAGTTCGAAGCTTTGTTGGCATTTGAAGCACGCCCCCGGTTAAGGGCCCAGCAACAATGGAGGTTACGGGCAGGAGACATATAGAAACAAAAACCCCAAACCACCCAGCATCTTGCATGCAGTCAGAGTTGTTGGAACTTGATCCTCTTTTGTTGAAAGAGGGGAAGGGGGGTAGAGAAATGTGCTTCGAGTGGCAGTAATGTCAGGTTACATGACTTTACTGTCACCCAGACTGCATTCAGCTGCCTTTGGGCCCCTCTTTACAATCCACAAGTCTCCTGCTCTCCTAATTCCCATTTACTTCCTTTATCATAATCAGCAAAGAAAAACTTGTTGAAAACTAAACAAAATTGACCTCTGATGAAATGCCAAAGTTGATGCAGGGGAAATCTATCTACCTTCTTTTTGGACCTGTCCATTCAGAGATGATGGAGAATTTTAATGATACCTAGCCCAGAATTCTAGAAAAATAATACCATAGATTGTTTGAGGTCTTCAGTTGAATGAATTGGAAGTCAGCTTTTGATCCCTAAAAATGGCAAGTATTTCTTCTCTTTATATACATATATCTAAATCTACGTGTAGATATATTTATATAGGGGGTACAGTTAAAAGAGCATCAGGAAGATCCAGCTTCATTATCCTGTTTTTGCCTTAGTTTCTTCATTTGTAAAATGAACCAGAGAAGGAAGTGGCAAACCATTCTAGTATCTTTGCCAAGAAAAATAGCTCTCTACCAATCCACCCATCCATCCAACTATCTGTCCAAATATCTATCTATCTCTCTATTGATCTATCCATCCATCCCCTTCTCTATCTACATCTATCTATCTATCTATCTATCTATCTATCTATCTATATCTGCATATCTATGTATGTATGTATCTATCTATATCTCTCTATCCATCTATCTATCTACTTCTCTATATTTGTATCTCTCATCTATCTATATCTACCTCTATCTTATTTGTATCTATCCATCTAATTATCTTTATCTCTCTATCTCTCAATCTATCCCATCTCTCTCTCTTTATATCTAGCTACCTCCATCTATATATCTGTCTGTCTATGTATGTATGTATGTATGTATGTATGTATGTATCTCTCTATCTACCTCTCTATATTTGTATCTATATAATTATCTATCTCTCTATCCATCCATCCATCCATCCATCCATCTCATCTCTCTCTGTCTATGTATGAATCTATCTATCTATCCATCATCTATTTATCTATCTAATTATCTATCTTTATCTCTCTATCTATCCATCCATCCCATCTCTCTCTCTTTATATCTGTCTACCTCTATCTATTTATATATCTGTCTGTCTATGTATGTATGTATCTATCTACTATATATCTGTCTCTATTTGCCTCTCTATCTATATTTGTATCTATCCATCACCTATCTATCTAATTATCTATCTTTATCTCTCTATCCCTCTATCCATCATTCCATCTCTCTCTATTTATATCTGCCTCTATCTATCTGTCTGTCTGTCTATGTATGTATATATCTATCAATCTATCTCTATCTATCTACCTTTATCTATCTATCTATCTATCTATCATCTCTGTCTGTCTCTCTCTATCCTATCCATCTATCTACCTGATGCTCTCTCTCTCTCTCTCTCTCTCTCTCTCTCTCTCTATATATATATATATATATATATATATATATACAAACATTTCTATGTTTCATTTCTTATATGGATATATGTATATGATGCAATGAAATACTATATATAGATATATTTATATATCATATAGAAGAGAGAGAGACAATAAAGACAAAATGAAACATGATATTTTTGTTATATTTTTGTGGTTCAATCATTTCAGTTGTATGCAATTCTTTGTGACCCTATTTCAAGTTTTCTTAGCAAAGTTACTAGAAAGATTTGTCTTTCTATTCCTCATTTTACAGATGAGAAACTGAGACATATGGTTTAAGTACTAACCTAGGGTTGGAAAGCTAGTAAGTATCTGAGGCTAAATCTGAACTCAGGTCTTCCTGAGACCAGGCTCAGTATTCTATCCACTATGTTACCTAGCTGCCACTTTTGATATATAGATGTCTATGAATATATATATATATATATATATATATACATTTCTAAGTATGATTGTGGTTATATATGTGTATATTTTTATAAATATACATATAGACATCTGTATATACCCAAGAATATATCTACATATATAATTATTCAAATATATAGATGTATTAATAAGTATGATGTATGCATATATATATATATATATATATATATATATATATATATATATATATATATTTCTCTGATGTCCAAGGAAACCACTCCTAATTTCTTTGGAAAGTTGATAGAGATCAGAACTTGGGAATGGTTAGCTAATGACCTTCATGCATGAAGAGGACCAAAATGACACCATTATTTTGGGTTCAGGTTCCAGTGTGCCTGTTGTGTCTGATCTGATCAATATGAACCCAGAAGCCTCTACCCCAGGTCAAGCACAAATAGTCAATATAAATATGTGGAACAGGGATGTCTCGAAATTTGTGCATCTCACTTTGCTTTTGCATGTCTGTAATTCTACTTTGCTCATTGGTACCGCCTCTACTTTAGAGTCAAGACTGAGTAGACAAATAAGGAGATTCTGCTCAGAAGTCTAGGTCCTTTTTTTGGAGGGGGCTACAAGCTGGGTCTGTGCAGTCCTAGCTATGTACAATTTCATCTTCTGAGGGTTAGAGTTAAAGCATTCACTCTTGTGAACCTCTGCATTTTGGGGGGCAAAAGTTCTTCTTCCTGTCCCTAGTCACTCTACTACATGATAAACTATCTCATCCCTGATTGTTTCCTCATTCCCTAAGTTCATTCACTCACTTGTGCATCCATACCATGGATGGATGCATTCAGTAAGCATTTTAAGTACATAGAATTGGTAGGGTCCATGAAAACAACCTTTATTGAAATTTTACCGTTGGTTCTTTAGTTTGTAGAAATCATATTGTCATAGTCTCGCATTCTTAGGTTCATAGATTCAGATCTAGTAGGGACCTGAGAGTCATCTAGTTTAACCACCTTGTTTCTCATATGAGGAAAGTGAGGCTTAAAGCATGATATCTCATGCTCTCTCATCTCTGGTAAATGTCACAGGTAGTATTGGAACCCAAGTCTCCTTGGCTCCTGATTCATCACATCATCAGCTATCTCATGCTATTCAGGTCAGGTCAGGTGAAGGACAACTCTGAGACTTTGGGGAGGCAATCTTCATAGGATCCTGTGGGCAACAGGTATCACTGATATGTAATATAATAAAAGACCATTGGTTTTGGAGTCAGAAGAACTAGCATTGAACAATCCAGCTTTGCCCCTTATTATCTATATAAACTTGACTAAGTCCCTTAGCATCTCTGGACCTCAGTTTCCTCCTCTGTAAAATGAGAATGAGATTAGATAACTTCCCAAGCCCTTCCTTCTCTAGTTTTAGTCTTTTAGGATGCTAAAATAAAAACACACACATCTGGTATTCCAAATAGAGGAATTTCTTAGACTGGCAAACTTGATTGCGACTGGAAGGCAGGAAGTCATTCTGTAGTCTGAAACACCACAAATATTTAGCTCAGAGGATTCCCCCAGCCCACATGAGCATCATTGGTTTCCGTTGGCTCTGAGACATGGTAGCTTCCTGCCAGCTTCTCACAGTGTAGTTCTGTTCTAGAATAGAACTGGGGAGGCAGAGCTGGAGAGGCATCTTGACCTCTTCTCCTTTGAAAACTTCTCTTAATGGCAGCACATCTCACCACCATGTACACCATCCCATCCCCCATCCTCATTTTTCTAAAAATACCACTATTTAAGCCTTGTTCTATAGCTCCATTTCCTGCCCTTACTTATTCAAGCCTCTCCTATAACTTAGCGAATCACTTTGTTCAAAACTCAAGTCAGGTACCATCTTGCATTCAGAGCCTATCATGACCTCCCCTCCTCCCCAATGATCAATGCCCTCCCTCCACAACTACCATGTATTTCTTTACTTTGTGTCCATTTTATTATGTTATCTGTATTCTTACACACTTGTCTGTTTGTCTTACCCATTAGAAAGTAATCTTGAAAGCAAGGAATTCTTCATTTCTCCATTATTATCCCCAGGCCCTCACACCAAGTGGTGATTAAGAAATCCTTGTTGAGTGATTGCTGGAGGACACCTCTCCCTTAGAAGAAGGTTAATGGAAAGAAAAGGGAGGGGAAGCATAAACAGCTCAGTGATTTTTCAAACTCTGAACATTGTGAATCATGGTAATGATACACAGATAATATCATGTAATCGTAATAAATCAGTTGGGGACAAAACACAAGGGCTGGGATCTAAATCTGGATGAAAATTTGGACTGTGGCAAGGGTCACAAGATGGATCCACCTGGAGCTCTCTGACTCATCAGATGCTCACACTTCTAGTTCAGCCCCGAAAGCCAAGACCAGCTTCTTTGTGGGTGGTTAGACAGAACAATGAGGCTTTATAGAGGGTTCTTGTTAAGCTTGAATGAACTCAGAATGAACTGTAACCCACAATTTAATCCAGGTTAGGGAGATTGTTGCTGAGCTCTTCAGAAGAAAAAGTTTATTCCCAATATTCACCTCTAGCAATATCTCTTTTCTCTTCTTTTTCCCCTCTTCCTTTCTACTTCTCATTCTTTTTAAGCCAATTATTACAATATCATTACACTACCAGTCATCTCTTGTGTTCCTCATAGATTCTGGTGTAGAGGAGAATATTGCTGGAACTCCCACCCACCCCCATTATGAGAGAGAGAGAGAGAGAGAGAGAGAGAGAGAGAAGAAGGACTCATCATAGAATTAAAGATTTATAACTGAGGCTCACTAGAGGTCAATTTATTCATCTCTCTGGTATTATTTAGAAGGTCCAGAGATGAGAATGCCCAGGTTCAAATTCAGGATGACTGCTCTCAAATCTAACACTCTTCCCTTGACCTCCCTTGTATATGAAGGGAATGGAATTTCAAAGTTAGCTAATCTAAAGTCTTGACAAGTGAAAAGAAAATCCTTAAATCCTCTCACAGATCTGGTAGGCAGGATTGTTGTTCAGGTACTGAAGTCACTGCCCATTGAGCAATTCTAAGATTCTCTGATTCTTGGCTTTTGAATACTGTTGGACTAAAAATTTGCCACTGGTGTCAAATGGAAGAATGTCCTTTGGGTAACAGAAAAGCTTTGTTAATAACACTTGAAGAGTTTGGGGTAGGACCCAATAGAGTTGGAAGTATTTCTTGGTATCTTATCCCAATCAGTCAGCCAGTGGCAAGAGCTTACTGTGCCTACTATATTCTAGGCATCATACCCAGATACTAAAAAGATAATCTCACTTCCAGAATCAAAATAAAATCTTCTGATAATCAAATTACCTTCGTGGAATTCTCTCTCCAACCTTTCCAATCTTCATATTCCTTGGTTCTCTTCATGTACTTTTTGATCAAGTGACATTGACCTTCTTTTTTTATTCCTTCAGAAAACTCTCCATTTTCCCTGGAAATTCCAGACAGTCTTATGTCTGGATTTCACTCCCTCCCCATCTCCAAAATGAGTCTTCCAGATGTTCTTCAAGTCACAAATCCCACCTTCTACTAGACTTTCCCAATCCCCTCCACTGATTATCTCTAATTGATCCTATATAAATCTTGTTTGCATGTTGCCTACCCCTTTATAATGTGAGCTCCAGAAGGGTAGTTACTGGTTTGGGGTTTTGCTTTTGTTTGGGTTTTATGAGTTTAACCCGATTCTTTAATTTCGTTAATTAGCATTTGGAGCTAATTGAATGCTTTAAGAAAATCACGTTAGCTTACTAATGCCAAAGTCCTTTAGCACTTGCCTTTCATAAAACATCAAGTTGACCCCTTGTAGGCTTAGAAATAATAGACAAAAATAAATGCATACATTAAAACCATCCCGAAAGAGAGAACTAAGATATAATCCTAATAGCAACCTCATGTATTACTATGTTTTAGTAGCTTCAAATCATTATCTTACTTGATCTTTACAAGAGTACTGCATGGTCAGGTGAGCACACCTCATCATGCCCAATTTACAGATGAGGAAATTGAGTTACAAAGAGACTGACCAGTTGCTCTAGATTCTCTGTCTAATAACTGGGAGGGTCAGAATCAGAACTCAAAACTCTTTTTTTTTCCAATCAAATTCTAGTGTTTCTACTGCCCCAAAATGACTCCAACCAAAGCCATTTGTTCTTGTTTATTTTGCAGAAAATGAGACGTCTTATTTCTTAGTAGTAAATCTCTATTTACCTCCTGGCAATTTAAATGACTGATGATGATGATGATGATGATGTTGATGTTTATCATTCTTTTTTGAAGACCATGACATCAGGGAGGTGATGCTATGGCAAGCACATGAATTTGATTGGAGTGAGGAGGGAGTGTACTAAGTCACCAGACTCACTTTCTCCTCTAGAGCATCTGGATCGAGTGGCCAGAAATGGATCAGGATGATGGAGATTGTGAGGCAATCAGGATTAAGTGACTTGCCCAAGGTCACACAGCTAGAAAGTCAAATGTCTGAAGCTGGATTTGAACTCCCAGCCTCTTAACTCTAAGATCAGTAGCCTATCCCTCTGGTCCACTGAACTAAACCATAAATGGGCTGAACAACAAATTATAGCATATGATGGGATGAGACACCTGCTGTACTGTAAGAAATGATGAGCTCAATCATCTTAGAAAAAAATGGATAAACTTGGTCGAAATAATGAAAAGTAAAATGAGCAGAACTAAGTGAACACTGGATCCAATAACACCAATATTGTTTTAAGAACAACTAAGCTATTTTAACCATTATATAACCAAAATTAACTGCAAAGGATATAGGAAGGGAGATATTATCTGCATCCATAGAAATAATTGATAAATAAGGGAATGTATAGAATGATTTCACATATATACAGCTTTTGTCTAATGGTAGCTGTCTCTAGGATCAGGGAAGGAAAGGAGAGAAGAAAAAAAAATACACAGTTTTTTTTATATTTAACAGTAATAACAAACTGTACATAATTGGTTTGCAATTTCACATGCAATCATCCCTTTTTCCTAAATTATATGTTAGGAAATACTTGTTTTATTCCGTAAATTTAAAAACAAGTTCTGGGATAGGTAGAGATGGGTTGGGTTAGAGCTGTAGCAGAACCAGCAAATTCAACAATTGAAATGAACTCCACACATGAACTTTGAAATAACAGGCAGAACTGATGGCCTCAAATCAACCTTTTAATAAGAATTGAATTGGACAGAATAAGAGAAGCCAGATAAACCAGAAGTCACAGCTGGGAAAGTTGTCACAGGGGAGGAGGAAGCACATAATGGGTTCACCTGGGCTTCAGTAGCTAGATGCACTTTTGGGTGCTTCTTATTTGAATGAATTGTTTTTGTTAGCCGAAGTCTAGATTCCATTGTTTCTACTCTTCTGGAATGTAAATATTCTAGTTGTTATTCTTCAGTCTAATCCAACGCTTCATGGCCCATGGATTTGTCTGTGGAGTTTTCTTGGCAGACACTGGAGTGGTTTGCCATTTCCTTCTCCATGGTGGCACTATTTTTAGAGGTAGAACTGAGGCAAATACTTAAGAGTTAATTGAGTTAAGAGACTTGCCAACGGTCACATAACTAGCAAGTTTCTGAGGCCAGATTAGATCTTCCTGACTCCAGGCCTGGTGCTCTATCCACTGTACCACTGAGTTGCCAAAAAAGTCTCAAGAGATACTCTACATTTTGGCACTTCAGATTGTCCAATGGGACATATTTGGGTTTCATAATTAGATAATTACCATATAAAGCTTAAACAGCAACTCTACTCTTTGGATTCATTCAGTATTCTAAGCATGATCTAAATTCTGGTGTCCTGGGAAAAGTCTTTTTTGTTACATACTAAACACACTTCTGGTTGGTTCTTGTCCAACTCCAAGCTTTTTTTGTTTCCTCAGATGTCTGAATTTATAGCTAAGCTTGTGCCTGCTGTTGAGAATGCTCACAAGACCTCTTCAAGACCTGGAAGAGGAAAAGGAGTGATGGTGACCTCAGAACCGATTCGGATTGAGACCTACACTGGTCTGATGTCATTCATTGGAAATCGCAACAAACTGGGCTACTCCTTGGCCCGTGGCAGTATAGGATTTTGAAATCACATTCCTTGTATAATTAGGCTTATCAGAAGGTAGGCAGTCATTTAGGGTTCATTGATATTATCCTTTGCAGTTCTGTAAGCTGCCATTCCTACTTTGTCCCCTTCCATTCTAGATCCCTCACAAGCTTTATGACATATAGACACCTTTTCTGTGCCACCTAGTTTTTGAACTGAAAGAAGTTCGAAAGCTGTATAAATTATGTTAGTGTTTTAGACCTTTATGCAAAGGTTTCAGTAACAAAATTAAACATGTATACATTATCAAATAAGGGTCTGAATATGAAATGAGTTCTGTACTCAAATACATTCTCCTTCCATTCTTTTTTAAAAATTTTTTTTTAGAGTTTTTTTTTTTTTTTGCAAGGCAGTGGGGTTAAGTGTCTTGCCCAAGGCCACACAGCTAGGTAATTATTAAGTGTCTGAGGCCGGATTTGAACTCAGGTGCTCCTGACTCCAGGGCCAGTGCTCTATCCACTGTGCCACCTAGCTGCCCCCTCTTCCCATTCTTAATATATGCTTATTATCTGTCCCATCTCCCATTGTCTGCCGGACATCCCCACTTACATGTCCAGATTATCTCAGATTCCACATGTTCTACAAAGAAAATATACTCCACATTCATATATTTAAGTACTAGAACTGATTCTAATTCAAATTTTACACATGACTGTGGGCAAGTTTCTTTTTTATTTTTGTACCTCAATGTCCTTATATATAAAATGACAGTTTGAGAATTGATGAATTCTGAGGTCAGCCTAATCTATAATTTTGTGATTTTAATGGATATTCTCATCACATCCCTTCTAAACAGATTTAGTGATCATCTTACTTGTTTGCTCCATTTAACACTCACCACCCCATCTAAGTCAATCATTAAATGCTCACTTGATTAAGTCTTTCTAAGACATTCCCTTTGCAAATGGTGATGATGATTATGATGATAGTGGTGGTGGTAGTAGTGATGCTAATGATGATGGTTAGGGATTATTTGGTGTCTTAAAATTAATGAGTGCTTTACATATATGTTACCTTCTTTGTTCCTCATAAACTATGAGGTAGGCAATATTATCCCTACTTTACAAATGAAGTAACTGAGATAGAGGAAGATATGTGATTTGCTCAGGGTCACACAACTATTAAATGTCTCAGGTAGAATTTAAAGCTTCTTATTCAGAAAATCTTTACCATTTAAAGGTACAATGGGATTCCTACTGTTATCTCCAGTCTCACATACAATTCCTCCTCTTCACAAATGCTCCATTTCTGACTAGCTATTCTTGTTAATTGTGCCACAAACTCAGACTGAAGCACACAATGACTGCCCCTGCCTGTGTTCTTCCTATTTGGAATGATTCCCCCTGTCTTTTCCTACTCATCTGAGCCCTGGGTTTCATCCAGCAACAATGGCACCTCCTCTATGACCACCTACCCAATAGCCTCATGCTTGGTCAGAACAGTTTCTTTTCAATGTTTGCTGCATTGTTTCCATTTGTAAGTTATTTCACTCTTCTAATAGCTTTATGTTGCCATTTTGACATTTTACATATGTAGCCTGTCTTTCTCAAGCAGAATGTAAATAAATTGCTAAGAGTAGAGGTCATAGATTGCACCCCCCCTTTATTCCCACCAATTTACACTGGGCAAATCAAATAATATTTCATAGTTCAGAGGATTAAGAATTAAGTCAGGAGATTCTCAATGTTTGTCTTTTTTTTCTTTTTCTTAATAGTCATATAACTTGGAACAAGTCCATCATGCTTTCTTGTGTCAGTTTTCCCATATGTAAAATGTGGAGACAATGATATCTATTCTGCCTTTATTATGACATTGCTATAAAGACCCCACAAAAGCCATAAATAATGTCCTTTGTAAAGCTCTGTGCAAAAATCAGCTACAAAAATGTGGAAAATGTGTGAAAGCATTGTGATTGGTGTTGTTGGTGATCCAATGATAATGATTAACTGATGCCATTGCTGACAATGATAATGGTGGTGTTGGCGGTCATGGTAGTAGTGGTAGTGAAAGAAACAAAAACTTGAGCAATACTCTGAAGCCTGCTGTATTAGTTAAGTGGAAAAAAATGTCCGTAAGTCTTTCCTAAAGGTTAAGGTAGACATTGAAAGTCTATATTACACAAGAGAAATGCAATGCAGAGGAGAATTTATAGTGACAGACAGATTTTTATTTATCCCTATTAGTGACTGCCCACCATGAGACAGAAGAAGGTTGCTGGCTACTGGGTATTATCAATTGAAAGCTGCTATGTACATGGACAAATCTTGTCTCAGATAGGAAAGCTATGTCTCAAGCCAAATGGATTCATTTAACCAATCAGCATAGTAGAAAAGTTACTAAATTAATGAAACATAGGATGTGTCCATTTGGATAAGGGAACAAGAAGGACTTAAAAAGTCAAGTCTGGCAATTCAGGGCTAAATAGGGCATTCTAATAAGGGTCATGGAAGACCGTGGGCAACATGAAGATGGAAGAACGGGGAGAGGGTGGTCAATTAGGAGACTATCCAAAGTCTAACCATCTCTTGGGTAGTTTTGATAAAGACTGTCTGTCACTGAAATGCCTATCATGTATTCCTCTCCCTAAGACTGCATGTGAATGTTTTCCTGCTGTATCCTATTTTAATGGTTAAACAATTTTGATAAAGAATTAGAAAATAGCCAAAGCACAGGCCTCTGTAGTGTGTATGTATGTATGACTTGAATGGAATCGATGACAGTATCCCTAAAACTTCCCCAACAGGGAAGCTCAGGGGGGAAAAACAACAAATAATGATGATAATTGCTTGGTTTGAGTGATTTCAAAGTTTCTTCTTCCTAAAAAAAATGTATTTTAGCTTTGGAGGAATGTTGAATGTATCTCCCTCTCCCCCATCTAAGTATTGGAAATCAAGTTCTATATATGTATATAAATTTTGCTGTTTTTCTATTTTGTAATCAATAAAATCATTCAGGGAAATTCAAAATCAAAATTTAGGAAAAAAGTTATTACTTAAATGTCCATTTTCACATTGTAGTAGTATGTAATGACTAATCTGCCAATCATGCATGTCCCTGTTTTTCTCATTTATCCCTATACTACATTTCTCACACATAAAATTCAGTATTTCCATCAAATAATAAAAAGCATGTGTTAATCACCCATCAAGTTCCAGATATTGTATTTTCACTGAAGTATAAAGAAAAGAAAAAGAGTCCCTGCCTTCAAAAGCTTACATTCCTTAAGGGAAGACTCTGTGTACACAAAAAGATATTTTCTAATTCTAGAACTATGATATTATGATTTTGGGGATGAGAGATGTTTATGTTCATACAGAAGCTTACCAGAAGTTGGGTCACATGAGCTGTTACCTGTGGGGGTTGTAAGATCCAGATTAGGGCCATCCCACCTTTGGCTGAGGTACAGTGAAAACATAGGTCAAGGATTTAAAGTCCTAAGAGGTTAGAATGTTTAATTATGAGGGTGAATGCTAAAAATCCCCTAAAAATAAGGTCAAGGGTTAAGGGACACTGAGCTTGGGACTAAATCCCTTGAGAATGGAAAGTGGTTGACTGAAAGGAAGGGAGGACTGTAGAAAACAGATATCATTATCTCCAGTATGTGAATGATTTTGCTTGATGAACTTCAAAGGGGCAGGCTGCTGGTGAAAGGAAATAGAAGTTTTGCCAATAAGGAGCAAGGAAAATTTGGACTCATCCTTCAGGATGAATGTGAAGAGCATATGAGAGAAGTTACAACCAAATAATGCTAGAAAGGGATAGGTTATGGGCAAGGCCAGGACACTGGAAGTTCAAGGTGATGGAAAATATGTATGAGAAAAAAAATCCAAATGAAAGGAAGTTTATTCACTTTCTAACTAGAATTCTAGAGGTTGAAGTAAAAGGGTTGTGTTTGAGGAAACTCATTGTCAATTGGATATGGGTTGGATTGGATTAAAGAGAGTCTTGAAGAAAGCAAAGCAATTAGGAGACTAGTCTGAAAGTTCAGGTGAGGATTGAGGAGCCAGAATGGGAGATACAGCTATGTGAGGGCAGAGAAGTGACTGTGGAAAAAGTTGATGCAAAGACAGAAATGATAAAATATGGCCACTGGCTAGATGTGTGGGGTGTGTGAGAATGGATAACAGAGGCTAGCACTGAAATCAAGAACTTGGGCAAGTGGAAGGATCATGGAATCCTCAACAGAAAGAATCAAAATTGTTTTTAGATTGGATTTTGTTTGCTTTTTGTAGAGGCCATCGGTTTTTTTTTGGGGGGGGGGGGGCAATGAATTTTGTTTTAGGTGTATTAAGCTTGTACATTCAGAGAAAGACAATCAGGAGTGTTAAAGGGTCTTGTGTCAATATCATAGAGATCTGTTTACAGAACTGGGCATCAGTTGTCTGAAGAAGAAAAAAAGAAAATTTAAGAAATACATTATAATTGTCTTTAAATATTAGAATGAGTAGCATGTTGAATAATTAAAACTGGTCTTTTATATCCCAAAGGGAGGAATATTGAACCATGTCAAGGATCTGCAAATAGACTTTTTTTTCCCTTTTTAGGTTCAACAAAATTTTCCTGTATAAAAGTTGAATGGATTGCATCAAGCTATAGTGCATTGCTCATCACGATTGATCTTCAAACCTAGATTAGATGGCCATGCATGATGGAATATTTTTAGAGGATCAGAGAGTATTAGTTTGACTAGATAAATGCTGAGGTTGTTTCTATATTTGAAATTCTACATTTCTTTGATTCTGTTATGTCAGATGCTTATAACTCAAGATGCTTAGACATTGTGTGGAAGATGTTCAGGGTAAATGTTCTTATCTTCCTGACACTTAGCTAATTATTAGCCATCTGCTGCCCCTAGGGCAGCTATGAAGACCTTGTACAGTTTTCCCTGGTCATCTGAGTGAACTGTTTGGCAACAGAAGAGTCAGCTGAAACCAATGAGATGGCCATAATACATCTACACCATTTTCCATTGTCTAGGACCTGGTTCAGGAGGCATGGATAAAGTAGAAAAGTCATGGAGAATGATGCTGACCACATGCCAGGATCTGGTAACCCTGTGATCCATTGCTTCTGGGCTGGGGATCCCTGGAACTGATTGGAACACATCATGATAACCTCTGGAAGACATCCTCATGGCCCTCAGCAGATTTCTTGAACCTATTTAATCTGCAGGATTAATGCCATCAGTCTTGGTTTCCAGTGAAGGAGAAATATTTCCTTTGGAGGCTCAGCCAATCTTTAGAGATAAAAATTATTTTTTTTATATTGGTTTCATTTGTTTTTTGTAGAGGTCATTAATATGGGATGCAGACCCCAAATAGTTACAACATCATTTTCTTGCCATTCTCTTCACTTGAGATTGGGAAAACTTGGTTGATTTTCAAAAAGAAAAAACAAAACAAAACGGGCTTTGGCTCACTTCCTTTTGGCCCCTCTAAGGGAATTTAAAAGTTCCTTCTGAAAAGATTTGTTTACTTTTTTAATTTTTCCATCAGATTTATCCCTCAGCTGTCCCAGATACAAAACATCACCATTGGTCAATAAAATAAATCCCCATTCTGGAACAATCTATTCCACTTTATACCCCCTTTTTTCTTTTCTTCTTACCCCACCCCAACTTTTTTCTTACTGTGTAAAGTATTGTGACAGTCCCCAAGGCAATGAACTTTTATTGAGATGGCAAAAGGAAATGTTGAAATCTTTAGCCACCCTGTCAATAGGGTAGAATTAAATGTTGTTCAGTTATTTTGGCAGCAGTCACATACAGGCAAAATTGGCAAATTATTGTAATAATGTCGTATGAATATTCTCCCCTATCCCTTTGCCTTAAGAAGGTGAAATTTGTTGTTAGCTATGAAAGGCCCATCAGGTCTTCCTGACTTCCTATCCAAGATTTAGGATTTCTTCCCTTGGCATACCTTTTTAAGCCTGCCCATTTTTAAGGAAGCATTAATGACCTCCAAGTGAAATTTCAAAAGACCTCAATGGAGCAAAATCAATGGAAGATATCAAAATGCTTATGAATAGATTCCTCATTACACAAATTCTTGAGCCACTTACCTAAATTCTCATGGGAGAAGGTGATTACATTCAGATTCCAGCTGAGTCACATTCTACTCTGTCTCAAAAATCTAAAGTAATTTGCAGGTCATATACTCGTTTCCCCCCTCTCTTTGTTTATCTCCACTGTGCAAACACCACTGTCCAGATGATATGTTCTTCTGAGAGTCAGCCATGTTGAGGGACACTTCCTGTCATTGCTCCTCATCTCCTCCAAAACATGATAGGGTTGCTGTTACCAGGCAGATATGGCTCAGGCTTCTGGGATCTCCAGATGAATCTTCCTCCCTTTGAGATAAAGAACATAAATCCAATGATTGTGACTCAGTTATCACTACTTCTTTAGAGGGGGGGAGAGACAGAGGGAGAGACAGAGACAGAGACAGAGAGGAGAGAGAGAGACAGAGAGAGAGAGAGAGAGAGAGAGAGAGAGAGAGAGAGAGAGAGAGAGAACCAGAGCTAGATGGAGACAAACAGACAAAGAGACAAAGAGAGAGGAAGAGAAAAGTGGAGCAGAAGGAGAAGGAATCTCTGAAGTGTAGTTAAGGCTCACCTAGAGGTGATAGAGGCTTATTACTACCATATGGCCATAGACACTGTTGTTGCTGATGCTTCTTTTTTTCAGAGGAACAATGGCATCCTGATGTTAAGGTAAAATAGTGGATGATGAGTAGCATTTTAGATTTGCACATGAATTGGATTTAAGTGAGGCAGAGTTGCACAAAATTGCCAGCCTCATTCTTTCTGCTTGAGTCATTAAAGTCCAGTAGCAGGACAAATCAAGACGACTGGTAAAGATATCAATTGCAGTGGATAACCTTGGCATCCACAATGTCTGACCAAGTGCTAAGCACTCTATGTCACCTGCTTTAGCAGCCTTCAGGGCTATTGGAACAAATTCTTCTCATCCACCCATTCTATCAAGGTAAGACTTTAGGTGTTTGAGGTAGACATTACCCCATCTTACTGACTGGTACCTATTGGGTATGCTCAACCTATTGGTTTTGCCAGAATGTGGCTATTGTAACTACTACAGCTTCTTGGAACCACAGGTGAGATTTGACTGATAGGTGGGCACCAAGTGTGGATGCTCAACCCTGAAAAGGATATGGCAAGTATTAACACCAGAGATGCTATTCCTGCCTGACATGTCATATACTCCATCTCTACTGTGGTCAAAGGAAGGACACCAACATTGATTCCACCAGAATCTGCTAAGAAACCTCTCTTTACATTGGATTGTGCCACACACAAAGTGAGTGAACATCTATTGGTGGGGCAGGTGGTAGTGACACAGTGTGATAACATCTGGAAGGGGCTTACTCCATCCCATGGAAGTCACTCCTCTCTATATAGTTTTTACTATCTGTCTGGTCTGCCAACCTAAAGAAATATAAAATGGAATTCATATTCCTCCTGAGACCCAAGGAAATGTTAGAGTCACATACCTTATCTTCAGACCAAATATTAGAGGGTAGCATTGTTTTGATGGCACTCATACAACCTCCCCATGGCTCTTTTTCAGCTAAAAGAATAAAGAAGCCACATTGTTATTCCATATTATTTGCTTATTTGTGCAGTGATGAAGGGAAAGGGCCTTTAACATTACATTAACTTTTTTTTTGGCAAGGCAATGGGGTTCAGTGACTTGCCCAAGGTCACACAGCTAGGCAATTATTAAGTGTCTGAATCTGGATTTGAACTCAGGTCCTTCTGACTCCAGGGCCAGTACTTTATCCACTGCACCACCTAGCTGTCTACATTACATTAATTTTTACATTAACTCTTCCTCCTGGATTAATAGCTATTAAGATTGACACCCTAAATAGTGGCAAGGATGTAGAAGGATAAATCACCAACATTAAAAGGCTCATCAGTAGCCATCTAATTTTACCCAAACCTGCAAAAAAAGAAAAAAGAATCCCCCGTACATCATTCCTGAATTCCAGAAACAGAGTAGTCACTTAATATAGAGTTTTTTTAATTAGTTGAAAAGTGGTCACCGAGACATTTCTAGATGAAGATGATGTTGATGATGCTGTGGCCTTATTTGAGAATGAAGGGCAAATATCATTCACTATAATAATTCCTATCAGGGGACAACCATTATCTACTAAGGTAGTGCAATGAAATTCAGGATAACTCTTAACTTAGAAAATTATGCTTTCCTCTCAAATGAATGTGTCATCTCATTGATTTGGATATTTTTGCCATGAATGTGGATTACAACTTAGCCATGATACCTTGGCAGTTTCTGCCCTTCTCATCACTTCTTCTCTCTAGGGCCAGTAGCACAGATATAATCCAAATTTCATAGGCCGCCCTTAGATCAGAGGATATCTCTCATTTTGATTCTGGGTTAACCAGCTTTGGTGCCTTTAGACTAGCCTCATTTGACCTTAAGTTGAAGTCCTTCACCACCTCGCCCCCCCCCCACTCTGAATTCCAATTAAACTTTAGTTTAATCGGTGTTGTTCCTAAAATGTCCCAGAGCTGAACACGACACTCCAGATGTAGTCTGACCAAGACAGAAGACAGCCAAGCTCAACTTTGGATTCCTGGAAGCTATGTCTCATCACATAGCCCAGGAGAGACCTGGCTTCTTTAGACCATCATGTCACATCATCAGCTTTCAAGTCTCTAAAACTCTGAGAATTGGATTACCAAGTGGAGTGTGGACTATGGATCTTCCTTCATTGTGGACCTGAGGAACTCCTTTGAAAAGAAACTAATTGCTATATTTGATATTTTCCCTTATTAATTTTTATCTCTTTAAATTTTACACAGCCCATCAAAAAGGTTTTGGACATTAACTTTTTTTCAGCCAATGATAGATGAGAGAACATCTTATTCAGTTGATTCTCTTCACCAAGAGTGAAGAGAATAACTGTTGGATACATTCTCTTCATCTGTTTCATTCATCTATCCATTTATCTGTCCATCTAACCATTCAGTGAATACACAATGCTCAGCCCAATATCAATATAGAGGATATGATGGCAGTGGGTGGCAAATATGACTAAAAATGTATGAAAGGTTTCTAAGAGATAAAAGACAAATGAATGATAGGAGCTGCAAAAAGGCAACATTTGCCTTACTTTGCCAACCATAAGGCCTCTCCAATCAGTTCTCAACAAACTACACATATTTGGAGTTTTGTGTATATTGTCCATCATCCTAATCTATGCCTCAGTTATTTAGTCCTTGCCCTTTTTATTATGGTTTCCAAATATGTCTTTATATTACCCAGCACCAGGTATCCATGTCTCATCTCCCCTCCTTCTCTTCTCATTATCCCTTAACACATCATCTTTGTTTATTAGCATTAAAAGCTTCTTGAAGGCAGGCATTGTCTTACTTGGATTCAGATACCCAGGGCATTGCCTGGGATAAAGTAAGTACTTGTGAAATAAGTAATATTCTATCTCTTTTTCAATCAATCAGTCAGTGTATCTGTCTATTTATCTGTCTGTCTATGTATCTTATGTATCTTGGTTTTGTTTTATTTTATTTTTGCAAGGCAGTGGGGTTAGGTGACTTATCCATGGTCACACAGCTAGGTAATTATTAAGTGTCTGAGGCTGGATTTGAACTAAGGTCCTCTTGACTCCAAGGTTGGTGCTCTATCCTCTGTACCACCTAGCTGCCTGTATCTTATCAATCTCTATCTTATCAATCATCTATCTATCTGTCCTTCTGTTTGTCACCTATCTCTCTATCATCCATTTATCTACATAGTCCTATCTCTTATTATTTTTTTGCAAGGCAATGGGGTTAAGTGGATTGCCCAAGGCCACACAGCTAGGTCATTATTAAGTGTCTGAGGCTGGATTTGAACCCAGGTCCTCCTGACTCCAGGGCCAGTGCTCTGTCTACTGCACCACCTAGTCCTATTTCTTATGATATGCCTCTTTCTAGGTCAGGATGAAGTAGTACAAAATCTGGCAAGGGTATTTCAAATGAATATAGTAGGGATATGGATAGTAGTCCCCACTACCTTCTCCTGAGAGAAAAGGTGAAGCAGTTCTACTCATACCGTTGGCTGAGTTTCTGGATCTCTTCTAATACTTTGCATAGAAGATGGAGAATACAAGACCTAACTAATAACCATTCCTTCAGACTCTCTTTGGGATCTTGTCCTCATGGGAATTTGTTCACCCTCTCTTATGGAGGTCATTCCAACTCAGTGCCAAACTGCACCTAATCACAGGAGAAAAAGAATTTTCTGTTCACATTGTTGTGAACTGTTTGGTCTTTATTTTAGAAGAGGCACTAGTTTTATTTCAAAAGTAAAGGGGGGAAATGTTGCAGTGGACTTTTGAGGGAATTTCCAAAACTATTTTTTTTATTTTCTTAAAGCTTAAGGTCTCCCATCGAACACCCTGGTTTTGTTTGATTAAACAACCCAAAGCAGGCTGGGGAATGTGAAAGAGCTGTGGTTGTCCCTCATCTTTTGTCCTAAAGTCTGACCTCTGTCTGGCATTCTCTACATTGGCAAAGAGGAGGGTCTCTGTAATAGGTTTGAGATTGAATGCTCATCAGAGATTCTTTACAAATCTGGGCCCTGCTTGGAGACCAGAGCATGCCACCTGCCAAGGGGAAGTCAGAGTGAGACTAATACCTGTGGTTTTCAAATATATATACAAAAAAAAAAAACAAACTCAAAAAAACCCCACCACGTATTTGAAGAGGGATGAAGGCAGTTTGTCAACTTGCCAGCAGTTACACAAGGCTCGGCGCCCACATCCTGTGAGCTGTGGTTTTTAAGGACGCTTGTTCATGAGTGACTTCTTACTTTGGGCGACAGGAAACTGCAGACAGTGATGTGTAAACTGCCCTTTGTCTGCAAACCCTGCTCTAACAGTGGTGAAGGGTTGACCCTTCAGGCCATTGGCTTCTCAAACCTTTCAGGGTCTGGGGACCAGCTGTCAAAGGGCTTAGAAAGAGGTCCACCCTGAATTCTGAAACTGCCTTGTTCCAGCCAGCTTGTGCCCTTAGGATAACTCTGAGGCCACGAGGAGGAATTAGGATCCTCTTTGCACAATCCTCTCTCTAGCCCAGAAACCAAAGCCTCAAGCTTGGAGTTGTACAATGTGTCATGTCTCCAGCCAATGTGAAATCTGAGGAGGGAAGTCATCACAATCCTCTGGAGCCCAGATCTTAGACTGGCCCAAATGATCAGAAATTCAGGATTTATTATTATTATTACTTTAGAAAAAATAGTCATGGTTTTAAGTTTGGCTTTAGGCATGAAATGAAGGGTAGATGAGGATGGTGCCCGGAGAATAGGCAAAAAAATCAAGATTTCTTTTCAGAAAAGCTCTGTGGAATGCAGAGGTCCAGGCTCATGAATTCTTGCATATTGGCTTGGACCCTGGGAGTTCTATATGGGGGTTAATACTACCCTCTTACAGATAGATGGAGTCCGAATGACACTCATGTTGACAGCTTGGATCTAGCAAGATAAGGTCTTTTAAGTCCACGGCCATATTGTATTTCCCCAACATTTCAATAATTCCTTTCCCTTCAATTCCCCACTCCCTTTTCAGAGAATCTTGGATTTGGAAAGGATGTTAGAGGTTATCTGGTCCAGACTCCCACCCATATGAGGAATTCTTTCTTCAACATTGCCAACAAACAAGGGAGGAGTGAAGTGGTCTGCACCTGGGGACCAGGGGCATACGGGGATACTTAGGTCCAACTTAGTCCAGTTAAGTCACTTTACTTCAGAATAACACATTGATAACCAAGTGGTTGTTCCAATACACAGCCCCATTGATTATGTTTGAGATCCTGTCTCCTCACAGCCTTCTTCACCATGATGGTTCACATGATTCTCATCTTTTCCATTCTTCAGGACATGGAGTGACATTACAGAATTCTCTCAGTGTTTATTTCTCTTATTCATCACCATTTTTGAGCTGCAGTCAGCTAGGAAGCTACTCTACATCAGCTCTGTTTGGTCCAGAAAAAATAGAGCATTCCAGAATCACGAAGTGGGAAGTGAGATCAAGGCTCAATCAAGCCTACCAAAGAACCATTTGGGGCTGAGAGAGGGATGCTTACACAAGTTCCCCCCATCATCATTCTCCATAGCTTGCTTTTAGACTTTTCATATTTTCTGAACTTCTCATTCCTTTGCCTTTATATGACTTGTAGGATATGATGAGGAAACTGCTCCTCTGATTTTCCTTAAAGGTATTTCTCAGGTACTACCTCCTTAAAGAACATTTTCCTGACCCCAGTAGATTTCAACTAAAAACATTTCCTCTCATAATTCCTAATGGATGGCATTTAGACAGTATTTTTAGACATGAAAAGAACTTTATGTGATTTTCACAACAACCCAGATAGGTAAGTGCTGTGATTATCCCCATCTGACACAAGAGGGAGCTGAGGTTAGTGACTTGCTCAGGGTCACACAACTAGTAAGTATCTGAGGCTAGATTTAAATGGACATCTCCCTGACCCCAGGTCCATCACCCTATTCTCTATGCTAGCTGCCTGTATACAATACATCTATTTTATCACATGTGACTTATTTGATAAATCGAGTTCAAATTGACCTGACCAAAAAATGTACTAAGAACAGACATGAAATATAGTCATCAACTACATTTCTTGTCTCAGCTTCCTCATATCCCACTCATTCCTCAAATCCCACAAATTGTCCTCCTACCCAATGTCCCCCATGTGATACATGTGAATATTGTGTTTGGAAAATATATTTTAACCCTTTGCAAAACTTTAGATTCATCCCTATTTTCCAAGATGTCTTAGTATTCAAATCTATCTACCTAGTGACATACCTATCTATCCAGCTATCACTCTAAATCTGTCTGCATAAATGTCTGTGTATGTATGTTAAAAACCTGTCTATGACATTTGTCATTTTATCTGTATTTCCCAACTCTGTGATGGGAAATGTGATGAGCTTACTATCATATCTACCCTTCTCCAATTCCCCAACCTTGGAATCTCCACCTAAACCCTCCTTCCTTTTAACATCGATTGTTTAATGATTAGTACAGTTTAGTATTTAACCATCTCAAAGGTCATTCTACTTTAGTTTCTCTTCAGATCACATTAATCTTTTACTAAATATTTCTGTGGACAGAAACAATTTTGAGGTTTCATTTAATTTGGGGAGATCACAAAGAATCAGACATGACTGAATGACTGAAAAACAGCAACCTAAAAATTCATCCAACTACACTGCCTTTTTGACCACATCTCTCCATCTTGTCCATAAGCCTCACTTGAGAGACTTGAAAGCTTGGCTAAAATTTCAATGTACTAGGTCTATAATATGTCCCTTTAATTGTCTCCTAATAACTTTCTAAAAAAGAAAATGAGATTGGTCTCGCATGACCTGGTCCTGATGAAGCCACACTACCTCCTAGTGAAGCCTGTTTCCTTTCAAGTTATTTGTTTATCTTTCTCCTGATAATACATTCTAGAATTTTGCCAGGAATCAAAATCAAAGTCATTTGTGTTTATTTGCTGGCACAATTCTCTCTCTCTCTCTCTCTCTCTCTCTCTCTCTCTGTGTGTGTGTGTGTGTGTCTCTATCTCTGTCCCCCCCTTTCTCTCACACTGAAACTGGTTCTTCACTCTTTTCCCTTATCTTTTAAAAGTTTGCTCAATCCCATCTGCTTATCTGTATTCTCATCAATAATACCCCCCAAATTTATGCAGATGATTCTCCTAAAGTGTTTGTAGGACTGAGAAAGGAGCGGAAGGGTTAGTAGTTACCAGTGGTCTCTTGGCATCCTTTTATTGCCATCTGTGATGTTTTCCCCTTTTCCCACTAGCAATTGGACTGCTCCCCCAACTAGATAGAATGGATCCCCTAGTGCTTTCAGAATCTCAACTCTAATGGTTTTCCATGGCCTGGAGGTGACCCTGGGTCCTCCAACTCCACAAAAGCTAAACAGATGCTCTGGCAAGTTCTACCAAGTTGGAAAGGCTTTGAGTGTAGCTTTAGCCTAGTTAAGCCCAGAGGGGCTCTTCTCCAACAGTTGCCCACTAGGTGACAAATTTGTTGTCCATTTCAACAAGTGAAACAAAGACAAATACAAAATAAACTGCCCAGTCTTTGGAGTCCTTTATAGGTTACTGCAGCACAGGAGAAAAAAGAGGGCAGAGCAACTAAGAATCACACAACCATTAGGCAATCTATCAACATAGGCCTAGGCCTTGGCACTCCAAGCGTGTCCAGGAACATTCTCCCTCAATGCCTTTTTAGTAAATGTAAACTGCTATGGCTCTTGAAAACAAGGCCTATGGAGAAAAAGCTGTTTGTCCTTCAGTGGGGGCCTGGGGGTGGACTCGATGGACATTGTCTGACCGGATCTCCATTGTCTGAGGACCAGCCTAGCTTTGTCAACTGTGATTCCTGCTAGGCTCATCTCAAAGGGATATGTTTTTTAAGGTCACTTAGGGATTATAATTAGAGACTGATTGTACATTGGTAGAGGGTGGGTTATAATGATAGAAGCACTGGTCTTCAAATGGTTGACATTTTGAAATACCCTAAACACAAGATCATTGCCCAGTGATCAACAGTTTCCCTACTGCAAGAAGACTTGAGTCGTAGCAATAGCGGCCTCTTATATTCTCAATGGAGAAAAAGCTCAATTTTAAACAAATAGAACCGACTGCTATGACTGAGCGGTAGATAAAGTATAAGACTTAGAATCAGGAAGATCTGAGTTGAGATCTGACCTTAAATACTTGCAAGCAGTGTGACTCTGTGCGAGTAAATTAATGTTTGTCTTAGTTTCCTTATTAGTTTAAAATGGGTGTCATTGCAGTTCCTTTGTCACAGGGATGTTGTGAAGATAAAATGAGACAATGATTGTAAACACTTAGAACAGTGCTATTATTAATTTCTCCTTAGAGAGGCAACATGTCAGAGTGCAGGGGATCTTAATTATGTGTGTATGTGTGTGTGTGTGTGTGTGTGTGTGTGTGTGTGTGTGTGTGTGTATTATGAGTCCTTAACCCTTTTGACAAGCTGCTGAAGCCTATGGACCCCTTTGAAGATTAATGTTTACAAATGCATAGTCAAATAGATATGGGGTTTAAAGTGAAACCAATTATCAAAAATAATTAATTTCACAGACCAGAGGTTAAGATCATTGAAGAGAAATGAAGAAGTAGCCCAAATGAATTGAGTGAATCCACCCGTGGGATCAAACTGAAACTGGTCAGGGGTCGTTAAACCTTACATGAGAATCTTTGGACAGACACAGTTAGAAGAGCCCATATTGACTTTATGGTCTCTTGTATTTTTATTTATTTTGTTAAATTTTTCTAATTATATTTCAATGTGATTTAGGCAACACTTGGGAGTGTGTTTTACACCTCTGAGTTACACATATACAATAAAAAAACAGTATTTCATGGGCCATTTATTCACATCTCATTCCCATCCTCATGGCAAGTAAGCAAAACTACTACAGAAAAAGAATGTCACTGATGCTAAAACCTGTAGCTGTGAATGAAACGAAAAGCTTCTTTGATTCCTCCCAAACTCAGAGCCTTCAGTGATTAAAGGAAAACAGAAATGAAGAGTGGAAAAAAAAAAGCCTGTTAGACAATATGGTCCTGATGAAAGATGAGAGGACATCTCCCCAACTCTTCCATTCCTAGAGGGAGGAGGACAATGGGTGATGCATATTATTTGTGGTTGGATTTTTTTCAATGCACTGATCAGTTCTGCTGATTTTTTCCCCATTCTTTTTCTGCTTCTTGTCTTTAAAAATAGTATTTGTTGTATGGGATAGCTCTATGGGAGAGGAAGAGATATTAACAAAATTAATATCAGTTAAAAACTTATTATAGAAATATAGTCCAAAACTTAAGAAATTAAAGAGGCCCAAAGATCATAGACTATCCATTTGCATTAGTATAAATCATGAACCCTTTCTTCAAGATTTGGTAGCCATAGGATTAAGTAATGAAATAACAAAATTATAACAAAAAAAACAAAACCTCAAATGTTATAATAAAAATAGCAAAATGACTAAATTTCAAAGGGAAAAAAATTTTGATATAGAAATCATTTGGGCTCAAAATTAGAACCAGAATTAAAGAAATAATAAATATGAAGAGTCTGCATGCAGTAACAATAACTCCAACTGACCTAACCAAAAAAATACCATTGATGTCAAAATGAGGACATCAACAAAGGAAAATATATAGACACAGACTACCACCTGTCGAACTGTCACAAAGCAATCTCCAAAATGGGGAGATTTTGAGCAAAATGAGGAATCAAGGGAGCCCAGAAGCTTGACTGAGCCAAAGAGCACTTGCCTTAATTGCTAAGCAGAAAGACTTGGAGACTGAGGGCAACACCAATTCAGAATGTAAATTCAATTTCAAATTAATATGGAGGATTGTGAGTGGAAAATTATGATCAGCATCATCTTATAAAACAAAGAAAGAGTCAAAGGGGAAATAATTCTGCCAAAAATATGACACAAAACTCGGTTTAGGGTGTGTTGGACTATATATCTGCTGAGGTGTTTTCTGAGGATCTGTGGTAAAAGACAAGCATAGTACCATCACTAACAAGTTTATTTTCAAAGTATTAATAGAGAACACAAGAAGACAGCAAACTGAAAGTCAGAGCAGAGAAAAGAGCATCACTGGACACTTCTCAGGTCTTCTTCTGTGTTCCATAAATCAAGAAGGATTAAAAAAAGATGAAGATCAATTCCTCTTAGATTTCCTAAGAATGTATATGGCTTAGAACTGAAATGACTTGGTAAACTTAAGATGATGAATAGAAAGGGTTGTTAATTCAGTGGACCTTTAAGAAAAAGTATCCTGATTGCCAGAGTTCTCTTCCCTTCCTATATTCCAGATCATGTTAGGACTACTCCAATCTCCTGAGGGCAATGGGGGGATGATTTTCTTCCACTCAAACTTATGAGAAATATAGGCATTTGACAACTCTAACACTTGTCCTATCCACATGAGCCTGAAACTCAGTTTCAGAGTCCTCAATATGGGTGATCATATGTCAGTTTTGAAATGGAAGTTATCCAGGTTTAGAGGGAAACTTTTGAGTTTGCAAGATCCTTAGGAGTATCACCTGCATAACAGACAGTGGTTCTTAGGGGAAAAGATGAGTCCAATCTCTGACCTCATTTGCTTGAAGATATGGCCCCAGAATCAATCTTTGCTTTGCAGATCTGAGGTGAAACGTAAAATGTCTCAACCTTCTGGGGGTCATGGAACAATAATTGGTCATTAACTGCTCTTTTTTCAAGGTTTTTTTTTTTTTTTGGTCTTCCTCTTCCTGTAAGGTATGATTCTTGGTCTGTTCTGTGGAGGAAATAAATGGAAGCCTCATTTATATAGTTCAGTATATTTCAACCCAAACTTCCTTTTCCCTTTTGGGAAGACCCTGGTCAAGGATGTTATGCAATTTTCCCTGGAGCTATAAGTGGATTTTAAGGAACTGGAGAATGAGATGAAGAGATTCTGCCCCATTTCTTTAGCAGCCATGCTTTGCAAAGGCTAAATATAGTCTACATGCTTGGGTCAGGAGTTGAGACTCATTAAGGCAAAGTCATTTCAAGAGGAAGATGACGCTAATCCTTCGATTCTGGAACTCTCCCTAGTGTCTAGCAAAGAGGTTTGTACTGGTATGTGAATAATACAAGCTGATCAGAATTGGATAGAAGTGAATTGAATAGAATGGATTTCCTATTAAGACCCAGGTAAGGAGTTATCTATTAGGTGGCCTTACTCAGTTGTTGAGGGCTTCTCAGAGAGAGCACTGGCTTAGTTGGGTGACAGCACAAAGAATTCTAAGCCAAAGGGCAATTATTTGTAATGTTTCAATATGATAACAACTATGTTGCCCATGGAAGCCAGTAAATATATTCATTTAGGCTGGACCAGGGAGGCTGTATTAAGAAGTAATATGATATGAAGATGGAGTGGCCAGATGGGATCAGCCTCTTGAGGACCATGAGCAGTTGTTCTGAATTCTCTAAGATGGATGACCTCTCTGGCCTTTTGTCTCTGAGGAATCAAGCAGATCTGAACATATTCCTTCCTTTTGGATACTTGCTGCCACCAAGGGCCTCAGTGACCTATGATTTATGTGACTAGGGTCACTGCAGATTGGTTTGAACCCATTCCCATTTTAGCAGCATGTCTCTGTTCCTGCTAACCTGGAGCCTTGAAGGTGATCTTGTTCATAGCTAAGCTGACAAACCTCACTCTTAGTCCCTGTCATCAGAAAGTTGCAATGATTTCCTCAAATGTTTCTTCCACTGAGATTTTGTTTTGGTTACAGTCTGACCACATAGCAACATGGGGCTGAGTCCAGGATGTGTCTTGCCTGCAGAACTGAGGGATGCATGTGGAAACAAAGAGTGTTAAATACAAGGAGGGAAAGACCTTAACTCCTGTCCAAAGTGGGAAGACTGAAGGTTGCATTGAATGGGGTCACAGGACACATCCCCTGGAGATGTGTAGAGAAAAAGTAAGATCCAATTAAATCATATCAACCGTAAGGAAGAAGTGTTGTATTGTGGATAGAAGGGGGGACTCAAGTGTGAGGAAGGCCAGGCTACAGATCTGGCACATCTGATTTGGTGGGCATGGGTAAGTCATGGCAAGATTCAATGCCCCCAGGGAACTATTGAAGCCTATAAAGTTCAGAGGAGGTGATGTCTTCATTGTTCAAGTGAGTTTCCTCAAATGGTATTTTCTAGGCCTGTGAAATTAAAGGTCTAGTTTTTAAAATTATCAGAGTAGATCAAGCAAAACTAAAAGTGATGTTAGATATAATGCTAGATATCATTGACAGAATTCTTTAAGGTTTGAAAATTTCTTTACAAGTATCTCATTTGATCCTTAAAAGCCTGGGAGATAAATATGTTGATCATCCATATTTTATAGTTGAGAAAACTGAGGCATACAGGGATTAAGTGACTTGGCCAAGGTAATAGAACTAGCAAGTGTCTGAAGCCAGATTTAAACTCAAGTCCATTATCCATCTATCCACTGTACCATATTTTTGTCTCTAATAGTCTTGGAAATGGGTGTTATAGCCAGAGAATTCTCATGAGTGATGTCACAATAATGCAGTTATCAACAATATGCTTGTTTTAGTAGTGGGGATGATATGGGTGGACTGACATTGCCTCAATTACTCAGTCACCAGGGGCAAACAAGATAATGTTTGTCCTCCATTTGGAAGAAGACCATGACATCAGAAAGGTGATACCTTGACAAGCAGGAGAATTGGATTTGAATGGGGGTGTGGAGGGCTATGCTAAGTCACCCCTTTCTTCTCCAAAGCCATCTGGGTCCAGTGACCAGATATGAATCATGAGGATTGGCAATAGTCCTGGATGGGAGGCACACAGGGTTAAGTGACTTGACCAAGGTCACAGAGCTTGTAAGATTCCAGTGTCTGAGGTTGGAGTCGAACACCTGTCCTCCTGACTCCAAGGCCAGTGCTCTATTAGTTGCCCTATTAATGAATTTTGTGTCTTGGAGGTACTCTTACTACAGACTTACTTGGGTGTCAAAAGTTCCAACCATGTGGGACATTTCTTGAGGTTCCATAATCATGGAATGAAACTGAATCCAGTGAAAAATAAGCCTAGCTAGAGCATGACAGTCAACTCAATTGGTGGCAACTCTGCCTTCCTACTCCTTGAAAGCAGAGGGAAACATTCCTGAACCTTCTCTTTCATTTTTTCCTGGGCTAGCACTTGTTTTATCTTCCAAGAATGCTGCCAGACAACTCTCCTGAAGGGAAGGACCAGGTGGGAACTCACTGGAGCTCCATCTCCCTTTGTATTTCAGTGATCTCCTGGTGAGTCACAACTGGGGATGCTCCATGACTTGGCCTCCATTTCCTTGGTGATGTACTTTGTCCAAGAGCCTCAGGGCTCAATGCAACTCAATCAGAGCTTTCAGGGAAGAAGGGCAGGGCATCTAAAAGCATCTGGAGCAAGACTTACAAGACTTAACAGCTTTTCATGGTGGGGCCTTAGATGAACGTGAGACAGTAGAAGATTCCACAGGGAAAAGGGTGGGATCTTGATGCAATGACTTGACTTGCCTCATTCTTCCTCAAATGTTTTCCATGGGTCGGGACCTCTAGAGCTATTTCCTAGTCATGAAAGAACGTTAATGGAGAAAACCAAGTTCTGAATGGTTATATAGGTGGGTGGGGGTTGCCCTGGAAATCTTTCTGCCCTCTGACTGATAATTTAAGTTTTTTCTTCCATTTTCCAAAAACCTTGCTCATGCAAGAGGCCCCTTCCATGCCATTGATCCCTGTTGATCTCCAACTAACTCAGACCCCACAAGATTTTGACTTTCCTCCAAGTATCTAGGAGAGACACCATCTTGGGTCTTTTCAATGTAAAGAACAGCACCATTTGCTTCAATGGAGTGACATGCAGTGGCTTAATGAACTGCCACAGCTGTGATGAAGCATCCCAACAATGAGTACATTCTAAAATAGATTCTCCCTCTACTTGGAGGGCACACAAACAAGCCACAGCCTTAATGTGCCACCATAGGCATCCAGAGAATGTTGGTTTGATGCTTGGCTTTTCACGCCTCCTATTAATTAACCCCCAAGTCTACAGTTCACATTTCACAGTCCTGTTTCCTCCAAAGTCTATGGTTTCCTTCATACCAATAAGATCATTTGCATTGTACCTTTTGTCCTTCAGGTTCTATAGTCATGTGATATGGGTACAAGTCATTCATTCTTTAATATCGATCATGTATAGACAATGAATAATAGAAAGAGTCCAAAAGATTGCTAGAATCCTTGATTTTTAGAGCTTGTTCAGTCATTTATTACAGCCATGTCTAAGTCTCTGTGATACTTTTGGAGTTTTCTTTGCAAAGATACTAGAGTAATTTACCATTTTCTTTTCCAGCTCATTTTGCAGATGAATAATAAACTGAGGCAAACAGGATTAAGCAGCTTGCTGAGGGGCATGTGTTTGAGTCACATTTGAATGCAGGAAGATGAGTCTACTGACTTTAGGCCTAGTGCTTTATCTATTGTGTCACTTAGTTGCCCTTTAGATTTGGATGGAACATCTGTTCTAACTTCCACATTCGACAGATGAGGAAAATGAGTTTTAGTGGTAGGGCCAGGACTAGAATATAGGCACAACAGTTCTAGTTGGGCATTCTTTTCAGAATACATAGGCACTGCAGATTCAAAATGGATAGTTGGTTAACATCAGGAAGATCTGGGTTTATTCCTCCTCTGACCCATCCTGGCGTGTGACCTTAGGAGAGTCAATGAATTTCTTAGTGCTCTAGGCATCACTCTAAGACTATAAGTTGCAGAAACAGTGGAAATCTACATCAGTAATCAGGAAGTCTCTTATACTATTTAAACCACATCTTTAACACAAAAAAAGGAAGACAGGTAGGAAGGAAGGAAGGAAGGAAGGAAGGAAGGAAGGAAGGAAGGAAGGGAGGGAGGGAGGGAGGGAGGGAGGGAAGGATAAATTACTAAGTCAATATATGTACCAAAATCCTACTTTAACCATTCATAACATGAAAAGTAGGTGCATTTAGGAAGAATTCCAACTTTGCTGTCATAAGACTTGGATTCAAATCCTAGTTCTCTGATGTTCCATATGTTCCTTCAGCTCTCTGGACCTCATTGTCTTCATATGTAAAATTAGCATCGAGTTGTCTTCACTGTCCTCGCAAGATCCTTTTAGCTTTAAATCTATGAATCTTTGCTTTTTGGGTAATATAAATATTTACCTAATAAGCATAAGCTTTGGCATTTACTGATGTGCTGCAATAGCTTCTTGTACAAGATCTAGGTTATATAACTCATCATTGTTCAAGAAACAAATGAGCCAATTGAGGGAGACTTGACCATTGGGTAATAATTTTTCCCCTCTTCTTCATTTCTATTTTTTCTAGTTTTTTTCAAAATTAAGCAACTGTATTAAAGCTTTGACAGACTGGAAACTCTGTCAGTTGAAGACTGAATAAAGGCACACAGAATCAATGAATCTTTGAATTCTGGAACTGTAAGACACTAAAGAACATTTGCCTCATCTGACCTCAACAGGAATCCCTTCTCCAGCAAACTCAACACATCTCCAACTAGCATAGGCTTGAAGACCTCCTCCAGGGAGGAATCAACTAAGCTACCAAGGCAGCCACCTTTTTGCCCATTTAATAACTCTCATTGGGAAGCATTTTATCTTTCATTCAATCAATTATTCAAAATATATTAACTCCTTCTTATGGGCCAGAAACTATGATAAGGTCATCCTAAATTGGTCTTTGCAATCACCACTCAGAGTCCCTAGTCCTGCCTAATCTCTCTTCCATATGAAAGCCCTTCATGGACTTCATAACAAATCTCAGACTTCTCTAATCTGTCATGTTTTCTCTTATTTTTTTAATTAAATTTTATTTTATTTTTCCATTTACATATACAATGGTAGTTTTTCAACATTCATTCATTTGAAAATTTACAAGTTCCACATTTTTCTACTACCCTCTCTTCCCTCACCCCTCACCATGGTGGTAAACAGTCTGGTAAAGTTTTACAAGTACATTTGTATTACATATTTCCATATTAGTCATTTTATGTAACGAGAATTAGAACTAAAGGCAAAGAAAGAAAACCATGAGTTAGGAAGGAAAAATATAAAACAAGTTTTAAAAAGAACACATTACACATTCAGATTCTGTGATTTATTTCTCTGGATGTTTATTGTCCATAGAAGGTCTCTCAGGATTGTCCTTGATCTGTGAAATGCTAAGAGAAGCAGGATCCATCATAGTAGATCACAATATTGTTAATATGTACAATGTTCTCTTGGTTCTGCTTCCTTCACTCATCAGTTCTTATAAGTTTTTCTATTTTTCTCTAGAGTCTGATCACTCATGATTTCTTATAGAACAATCATACTCCATAATACTCATAAATTATAACTTGTTCAGCCATTCCTCAATTGATGAGTATCCCCTCAATTTCCAATTTTTGCCTCTACAAAAAGAGCTACCATAAATATTTTTAACATGTGGAATTTTCCCCATATTTATGATTTCTTTTGAATATAAGCCTAGTATTGGTAATTCTGGGTCAAAAAGAATGATCAGTTTGATTGCTCTTTGGACCTAGTTCCAGATTGCTCTCCAGAATAACAGGATCAGTTCACAACTCCACCATCAGTGCGTTAATGTCCTAATTTTCCCAAATCCTCTCCAGCATTGATTACTTTCTTCTTTTGTCATCTTAACCAATCTGATAGGTGTGAGGTGGTACCTTACAGTTGTTTTAATTTCCATTTCTCTAATCAATAATAATTTGGAGCATGTTTTTTCATGTGCCAGTTTTCTCTTATTGAGGCTAAAAATACCCATTTCCTTTCATCAAACTCCCTTTGGCATCATCTCAAGGCAGAAGTGAGCACATGTGAGCTAATCAGTGTTTGATTTTTAAAACTCTATTGAACACTACCTTAACCAGTCCTCAAAATATTGAAGTACTGAGGCATTTATAAGCTTTTTAGAGCAAGAATATCAAATCTTTAGTGCTGAAGTAGAGAACTGAGGCTATCTTCTAATTAAATGTCTTTTTTTATTTTGATTTGGCTTTGTTTTTATAGTAGAGACTGTTCCCAAGAAACATATGTTTATACATGATTCCTTTATTTAAATAATGTCATTAGGGACCATGAAATATGGGGGGGGGGAGACAGAGACAGAGACAGAGACAGACACACACACACACACACAGGGGGGGTAAGTTAGATACTGAGAGACTTATACTTCATAATTGATCAATGATTTCCATTATAGACAAATAGAAAACAAGCCTGAGAGAAGAAAAATCTGGCTTTGATTGGAAGAATTATTATTGTTTTCAAGGGTATTTTTCTATGGCTTCTCAAACCTGAAGAATAAGGATCATTTTTCAAGGGAATTAGGATTTTCATTCAGAGTCATGGTCATTTTCTTAACATCTAGTCTTAGAATCCTCAGTCTTAGTCATTCAACAAACCTTTATTAAGCCTTACTATTTATGTGCTACTGTACAAAGTAGTGAGGATACAAAGAAAAAAATGTAGCTCCTGCCCTCAGGATGCTTCCTTTCTAATGAAGAAGATGACATGTTCAGTGATGGATTCAGGATCAGGAAGATTTCAGCCCAAATTCTACCTTAACTAATTACTAGGTGTGTGACACCGGATAAAACAGCGGTTCTCCATAGCATCATTCTCCTCTAGAAAATGAGGGATTGGGGTTTGATTGAAGATAAGATCTACAATTCTATGATATCTGATAGATGTTAAATAATACATACAATGTAAATTCAGAGTTGATATAATGTGACCTTGGAGAGGAAAGCACTAATATCTAGAGGGACTGAAAAAAGGTATTTTTGTGGAGGAAGCAATTGAGCTGAGCCATCAGGGTTTTTAGGAGGTGAATATTTGGTTTGGGAGCACTCTGACATGGGAGAGAGTCTGTGAAAAGACCCAGAGATAGGAGGTAGTACTTTGTATGTAAGGAACAAGGAAGACTAGGAAAATGGGAAGGGATCATGTTGTAAAGAACCTTAAATGCCAGATGAGTTTATAATTTATCCTGGAGGTAAGTTGGATCTTTCTCCTGGTGGGGATAAAGACAAATATAGATGGCTACATAGCTGCCAAAGAACTCTTTGCAAGCCTTGTCATTATGCAATAGAAGAGTATTTGATCTGAAAGAGACCCAAGAAGGGTCTACAGATGAAGAAATCCAGGGTAATGGAGGCAGAGTTCCTTGCCCAATCTGTCATTTATTCTAAGTGGTAGATAGATGTCAAATTTAAACTCATGTCCCCTGATTTTGGATGCATTCATCTTTTCACTGTATCACATTACCTCTCTTCATGTTCATTTAGAAGTAGTAAGACATGGTAAAATGGAGTGTGAAACTTAGAATCCAGAAATGCCAGATGCAAAAATTGCATTGAACATTTCCACGTTTTGGGGATCATGAGATAAACCACTCTGAATCTCAGCTTCATTATATTTTAAGTGGGGGATAATATTAGAATGGCCACCCTGATCTGTTGCATGAATCTAGTACTAGGGGCAGCTAGGTGGTGCAGTGGATAGAGCACTGGCCCTGGAGGCAGGAGGACCTGAGTTCAAATGTGACTTCAGACACTTCATGATTACCTGGATGTATGACCTTGGGCAAGTCACTTAATCCATTGCTTTGCAAAAAAACAAAAATATCCAGTACTATAAAACATATAAAATTATTTGCAAATTTAAGACTTTTAAAAACACACACACACATATATTTTATACACACATACGTGCATTCATTATTTCTCCTAAAAAAAATCCTTAATAAGATCTTTTGGGTTTTTTTGATATACCTATTTTCCTCCCTTCCCACTCTCAGACAGTCATTCAATGTATAACAAAATATTTTTAAAAGAAAAAGAAATGAGGAAGAAGATTAAAAAGGAAGCACAGTGGAAAAATCTGAAAATTTATGTGATATCCTGCACCTGTGGACCTCTCATCTATGGAAAGGATGAGAAGTTACCTTCTCACCTCTCTTCTTTGAAGACTTTTTGGGTGCTTTGTAATTTGGCAAGATTCATTTTTCTTTGCATGTGTGTGGTGTTTTCCCCTTCATTTCTTTGTTATAATTGTTGTATAAATTGTTTTCTTGGCTCAATTTTCTTAACTTTGAATCAGTTCATGTAATTCTTTCCATGCTTGTCTGTATTCACCATATCCATCATTTCTCACAGCTCACTAACTTTCCATTACGTTCATGTGCCAGAGTTTAGTTAGTCATTTCTCAATTGATGAACATCAACTTTGGTTCCAGGTTTTTGTTTTATTTCTTTTGTTTTTGTTTTTCACTATGCTAAGGAGTAATATATCTTGGACTTTCTTTGTATGAATGACCTATATAGATGGTATATGCCATACACCTGGCAATGGAATCTCCTTGTCAAATGATTTAGACATTTTAGTCCCTTTATTTGTATAATTCCAAATTTCCTTCACAAATGGTTGCAATAATTCATAGCTCCATCAACAATGCAGAAGTGAGTTGATCTTTCTATGACCCCTCCAACATGAAGGGTCCTCAATTTGTATCTTCTTTGTCAAGAAGACACTTTTTTTTCTGGGTAAAGGATGAGACAAATGATGAAGGAAAAACCCCCAAGAGACATAGTTTCCAAGTAATTGCTAATCAACTTTATTAGTTAGGGCTAGAAAATAATAAAATGAGAGAAGCAGTTTTCTTCTTTTAAACCAAACATGCCTTTTGGAGAACATTCAATGCTTAAAAAATCCTTTGGAAAAGGGGGTGTACCTGAGGTTGGGAATCAACTCTGACTGGTTAAAAATCAATGAAGTGATGCACAAGTAGGTGGGCTGAAAGCTAAGGCTGAGTGGTCTCCAACTATCTGGAGAAAGACATCCATCTCTGCCCAATCAATGAAAAATGAACAGTGGTGGGATAAGAATTCCACCTAGATAAGATTCTCTCTGTAAGGTTTTCTAGTTGGGTGGGGAGCACACACCCAGAGAATTTGGGCAATCTCATTTATCAGCCATGTTTTTCACAAAATGGAGCTTTGAATGGGGAAATAGAAAGGAAAAAACCTCAATCCTAATTTAATGATTGGCTATTAATCTGAGAGAACTAATAATTTCTCTCAAACCTCAAGGCTGTGATTTTGTCATTAGTGATTCAGAGAATTTTCATGTGGTTGTTAATAGTTTGCATTTCTTCTTTTGAGAACTCTAGATTCAACTACTTTAACCATTTGTCTATTTGGAAATGTGGAGAACTGACAATAATCTATATTTATGAAAGATTTGGGTAATGATGAGAAGTGTTTCATCACTAGTACACCAGTTCTGAGTAAGGTGCTATCAGTATCCCCAAACTAAGGCAGACCCTTTAAGTAACTGACCCAGGGTCCTGGAACTTGTTTCTTGGACTGAATTCAAACACTTCTTCCAGACTCCAGGCCCAGAGATCTAGCCACCATAATACCTAGGCAGCTTGATGTTATTTTTAAGGCTTACTTTTTTCAGTTATAGGACTTTGCTTCTGCTATAATATAAGTACAACTTTAGCCAGAGGTTATTTCCCCTCCCCTTTTATTTTTTTATAATAGGACTGGGATTTATTTACATATTAATATCTATCTTGAAGAATACATCCCATTGATTTTCCAAACTCCAGTGTGAAAGTATATGCCTACATTGGTACATTGTTTAGAAGCACATTGGATTTCTTTATGGGTATAACTTTTCTCATTAGATTTTGAAAATTCATATATTTGGATTTCTCAAGATTCTCAACATTTTTAGAATACTGAGTCTGTTAACTAAAGGTGGAGTTTTTCTTCTTCAAGAAAATCCTTGAGCATTTAAAGAAGGATATGGTTTATGAACATTTAGAAATAGAAGCAGTGACCACAAAAACCAACCTGGTTTTGTCAAAAATAGAGTATTCCAGACTAGCTTTGATGCTTGATGCCTATTGAACAAAGTAAAAAAGTGCCAAGAGGCCAAGGATGACAACTGAGACACATCCAACTGATGGAGCCCTTACAAGGATTCTCCTTGGAGCACCTGGCTCTGCAGGATTGTTTGGGTTTAAAGCTAGCCTATAAAGGGTTGAGAAGTGTGTAGGAAAGGAATAATTGAAGCTGGGAGGGTACACAGCTCCTTGAAGAAGTTTTTCTCTGGGGTGGCTAGGTGGCGCAGTGGAGAACCTGGGTTCAAATCCAGTCTCAGACACTTAATAATCACCTAGCTGTGTGGCCTTGGGCAAGCCACTTAACCCCATTTGCCTTAAAAAAAAAGTTTTTCTCTGAAAGGGAGATATACTATTATAGGAGAGGTAGTGTTCCAATTTGGAGCTCAAGGAGAGAAAGCTTAGTTTGAAACTGGAGGGAATGGAAAGGGGAATAAATGATTAACGATATACCAGACACTGCTCACAGTTTACCAATAATAATACTTTTCATAACTGGTAAATAAGTTGCTATTATCCTCATTTGACAGTTGAGGAAACTGAAGTAAAAAGGGTTCAAATGAATTTCCCTGGGTCACACAGCTAGTAAAGGTCTGAGACCAGATTTAAATTCAGTTCTTCCTAAATCTAGGCCCAGTAATCTGTGCGCCCTAGAAGCTTCTGAACTGGCCTGTCATGAGTCAATCAATCAATCAAATATTTATGAAGCCTAAAATGGCACCAGTCCTGGGGTCGCTAGAAGAAAGAAGAAAAGAAAGAAACAGAGAGAGAGAGAGAGAGAGAGAGAGAGAGAGAGAGAGAGAGAGAGAGAAATTCTATATTCAAGATTCAAGGAATTTATATTTAATGGTAGAGATAGTAAGCACATTACAAAAACATATACCACATAAACATAAAGTCTATTTACCTAAACATAGATGAAGAGGGTTTATATATTTGCAAGCATATATATATATGTATGGATATATGCTTTATGTTTATATATAAATATATCTATTTATATAAATATATATTTATATATATATAAACATAAAGTAGTAAAATCATAGGTAGTTTAGGAGAGAGCACAAGAAGTCGAGTGATTCCTTTGTTAACCCAGTACCTGTCATAAAATTGTGCTTAATATTTTTTGGTTTCCTTCGTTCTTTCTATCCTTTTCTCCTTCCTTCCTTCCTTCCTCCATTCTTTCCTTCCTATCTTTCTTTCCTTCTTTCTTTTCCTTTTCTACTTCTTACCTTTCATTCTTCTCTGGGGACTGTACAAGAGACATAGCTTCATTTATTTAGTTATTTATTTTTAGTCAACTTTGAACTTTTCTATGGAACAGTGGTCCAGCATAAAACCAATGATTCTATCAGTTACTTGGTGTTGATTCTCCTGCACTGACTAGGGCTCAGTTGTAAAATTACATTGATCAAAACTCCTTTGTTCAACTTGTGTTCCTTTCTCTTGACATGCCTTCAGTTATTACGATTCCCATTTGGGGGATGGAGGAAGGAATGGTTTAGAACTAGGTATCTCAACAGCTCCTTGAAGCTCTGCTGCTCTTAGTTTTAGTTCTTTCCAAAGTTCTATGATCACAGACTAGAAGGGATTTTATTAATCCACTCATTGAATCCCCTCACTTTACAAAGGAGTAAACTGGGACCCAGAGAGGGAAAGAAAGGTCCCATTAGTAGCAAGTGACAGAGGGAATATTAAATCCATTCAGTGCTGGCTAAGGGATTGACTGATGACCCATGCCTTCTCATCTTCCTTGGTTAGAGATTTAGCTCATGAAATCAGAGAATTTGCCTATCTGTAAACAAGACTTTGTTCTCTTTTTATATAGTGGAGGGTGAGACTGGTAGAAGAAAAAATGCTCGGTAATTAAAAAATTAATTTGTTAAAATAAAGTGTTGTGGAGACGGGTAATTATTTTCTTCAAAAACAAACCAAATTTCTCAAGATGTTCAGACACTTGGTCCTGAAGGTTTCAATAGAGGCTAAGATGCCCTCTGTAATTCTGGCACGCTAAGCCCCCAGATCCCTCCTGTCTGCACAATATGATGTTTAACATTCTATATAATGCTTCCCAGCCAAGGACATGAGCCATCACATTGATGCTGTTGATGTTTATGTTGAAAAAGCAGATAATCCCCATTGCAGTGACAAGTTGATTGAAGGCAGTGAAAGCCAGCCAGGGTTTAGAATTCTAATCACTGACAGATCCCGCATGGTGTGCTGGCTCCCCACTGCAGTGCAGTTTTTAGAAGCTGGGGACATTGTTTCTATCACATCTCTCTGTCCTAGGAGCATTGCTTTTCTGCAATGGGGAAAAGGGGAGAATCATTTTAAAAATATGTATTTGACAAAGCAGCACTTAATGGGAAAGGACAAAAGCTGTGGCTGTTCTGTCTTTTGAGACAAAGTGAGAAATTTAAACAGCCTGAAATGTGAAATAAGAAGGCTTGGGTTCCACTCTGTGGTTCCCTGGCTGTGGGCTGTATCTCTTGACCAACTTGGACTTCAGTCCTCTTACCTACAAAGGAAGGGAACAGCTCTAGATGAGGTCAGAGGTCTCTCTGAGACATTTTCAAATTGTTCTGAAAGTGTAGTCAACCATCTGGATTTGAAGTCAAAGAACATGGGTTTTCTACACACATTTGCTCCATTCTAGTGTCTTTCCCTCTCTGGGCCTGTTTCGTTATCTAAAATAAGTTGCTAATGACCTCTGGGTTATGTCTAGGTCTAACTCCAGAAGCCCATTAATGCTTTTGTTCATTCATTCATTCATTCATTCATTCAATAAACCCGTGTTAAAGCAATAAATGAGGCACAAAGACTACAAAACAACAATAAAACAATCTTCCTTGCTCCTTTAAAGATTTATATTCTATTATAGCATTACCACGTATACCACAAAAGACCAAAATGGTGATGATGAGCCAGGCATGGCAAGCTGTCAATCTTCCCTAAGTCAGAGAACCTTCCTTCACATATCTCAGAGACTTATTCTCATTATGTGGGTGGAAATTTCTTGGCAACTCCCCTTTGGGGATGTGACTTCCTTTCAAATCTCAAAATGTTCTCTCTTCACAGAGAGAGTGCAGTAGTGTGGCTACCCACCACATCCACATAGAACCTTATGAGTCCCAAGTGAATTTTTAATATTCAACAGAAATCTCAAATATTCTCTTTGAGTCTCTAGAATTCTCTTGTTCCATCCCCAGCTCAGCTTGAATGTCTGCTAAAATATTCCTCCCATACTATATTTGAACATAATTCTTTCAATAACCCTCTCAAGTAAACACTCAAGAAATGGTGTTGAAATGTCAGGATAGCTGTGTATGTTTACCTATGTTTATGAATGTGTATGTAGGTATGCATGTGAGTTGCATCTTCAGGCAAGGGGAATATGATTAAAATTGATACTAACCAATAAGGAAAAAAGATCTTGATCACTGGAAAAGGAACCAATGACTTTGCTAGGAGGGGAAAGGCTATCCTGTCACCTCCTGGGGTGGTTCCTCAAGGGGAGGTGGTGTTTCGGGAAAAGAGCCAGCGCCATTATCCATAACAAATCACCATTCTAGTTACTGCAGCCTCTTATGGAAGCATTTTGGTTACAGTGATTCTTGATTTGGACCATCTTGCTTCTCATTCAAATTCAACCTCCTCTGACAGACCTTCATGGCTTGTCTTGGAACATCTGCTCCTGACCTCACATGGGCATCTCTCTATTTACAATGAATTCTTATTTCTCTCTCTCATTGGAATTCCCTGCTTCTTCTATTCATAAACACTGTAAATGTCAAGATAAAAAGAAAGTACCCCGGATCATGGAACCCATGAACCTTGGGAACAAATCAACCCTAGCCAGGATAACTGGTATATGAACCAAAATCTCTTAGGTCATTCTTCCTTTGACTGTCTCCAGTACTGGCTTACAATAAAAAAAAAATAGTTAGCTCGTTAGCTAGCTAAATTGATAGATAGCTGCTAGCTATTTTCAATTTGATCTAAAAAAAACCCAAAGGTGGATTTATCAATAGATGAATGAAATAATTTATTGAGTAAATATAAAGTAATTTGAGGACATAGTTGGTTGAGATCACTAATAAGGAAAGGAACTAATAAAGGCTTCATTCTAAGTCAAATGTTGGAGTGACCTAGTTCTTTCCAGAGGAAAAGATCAGAAGTGAATAAATCCCAAATAGGCCAGATGATTGCACATCCCATGAAAATGCTCAGAGGCAGGAGGTCATGAATAAGAAATTGCAAAAAAAGTCATTTTGGCAAGAAATTAGAAGGTACGAGGGCAAGAAAGTCAAAGTAGTGCTTGAGTATGTTATCCCAACTGTAAGCTTCACATCTCAGATTCAAAACTGGGGGAAGTTCTTACTAGAATTTTTCCCAGATTTTTTCTCAACATATAAAAGATACTCTAGTTTAAAAAATCTGAACCAATTGAAAGTAGAAAAAACTCATTGGTCATTTGATCAATACTTTCAGGTATCTTCTTCCTCTATGTCCTTTATTCCTCAGGTCAAGGTGCTGGAGGTGACCCTGAGTTCTAACCTCTCATGTCTCAATAGACAATTCTTGAAATAACTTCAGAGCTTATGTTCCCCAGGATTCCTTGGCTAACAGGCCCCCATCTTCTGAAGTCATACTGAGAGATCTGAGTTATGGACCTTGTTTTAAGGGTGTCTGTGAGCAGAGTCTCGACTTGGAGTCCACATTTGGGAGTCACATACCAGAAATGCCATAATAGCAGGCCCATCACTTTCTTAGAGAATGAAGCTGACCATTTCTGACTTCTTTGTGTTGCTTTTAAACCTTACTTTAAGGAGTCTAAGAAATTGAAAGTTGAGACTCTCTAGTTATTCTTCCAGCATGGTGGGGAAACAGGGTTCACACATACACACACATGCGCATGTGCGCATGCACATACACACACACACACACACACACACACACACACACATCCCACAAGAACCTTGATAAGAATGAAATAATTGCATGCCAGTCCAGTGAAAGGTTCCACAAGGGATTCTGGTGATTGTGAGTAGAACCTAATACATATTATTTATGATGAACTGGTTGAAGTCAAATCAGTCATTAATCCATTGGGTGCTGAGGGGTGGTTTTCCATATAACTTAGATCATGTGAAAGGATAAATAAATACCTCTGCCTGAGGTCCAAGGAAGAAGTGAAAATCAGCACCAAACCATGAACACATGTCATGAAACCTGAGCCCTTGTCTCATGGAATAAAGCTTTTATTGAGAGCGAATCAGAGCTAAATACCAACCTGACCACAGGCATCATGTGCTGGGTTGGTTGTCTGAGAACATTTTTTTTGTTCAGCCTCTAAAGTGTCTTCCTTGGCTCAGTGAAAGACAGGAAAGCATTACTATTGGACCTTGAGAGATTGTAAGAGAACAATAGAGCTGCTCTCACTCAGCTTAGCCAAGTGGTTGATTATCTCTAATGGAACCCAATACAAGCTAGAATGGCATTTCTGCCCACAGTGAGTTCCAAGGCAGATTTCCTCTTGATTGTTCTCTGGGTAATTGGCAATGATAAAAGAGAAAAGAAGAGAAAAGTTCCTGAGGGCCAGGAGAGAATGCAAAACACTCACAGAAGTAGTTTTCATGGGAGGAGGAAAAGTATTGATCATATGCATGAATGTCTATTGGCTAAAAATAATTTAAGTCTTCTTTCTGGGTAAGGGATTATGTTTTAAGATAAGTCCCCAGAAGACCCAGGTAAAAGTATAATATATAACTGCCCAAAAGATACCTTCTTTCCAGATTTTTTGTCCAGTTCACTTAAAGGGATCCAAGGCTATGATGAATATGTTTTAAATGATGATGTTTGGTCCTTTGTTCATGAAGACCATGATAGCAAGGAAGTGATGTCATAACATGCACATGAATTGGATTTGAATGAAAGGAATGCTGTAGTAAGTCACCAGCCTCACTTTCTCCTCCAGAGTCATCTGGTCCAGTGGTCAGAGATGAATCAGGATGACTTGAGATGGTCCTGGATGCAAGTATGAGGTCAGATTTGAACTCATGTCAGAACTGTGTTATGCTTCCTTCCCATCTGTTACCTCATATTTCTCTCTTCCATCCATTTTAGCCCTCATTTGAGTCCCCTATCTGGTTGTTTATAAGAGGCAAGAAGTTGGAAAGAGTTTGGAAGGAGCTCTGGGTAATAGGTAGAATTGAGGGGACCTGGTAGCTATTGGATCTTTTGGAACCCAGGTTATCTATGCTTTATTAGCCTCTTGACTCTGCTACAGACTCCCCAAATTTTGCCGCTACAGCTCCCTATGGTGTCCTTGAGTACTCATATGGACACACACATATGGGCATTCCCCATTCCTGATTTTCAGCTCCCTTTTATGTATGGTCATCCCCCATTAGAAGTCAAACTTCTTATGTTTGTGTCCCCGTGGTTTAGCACCATAAATGCTTATTTCCACTCTCTGTCCAACTTTCCTCATATTGTCTACTACTGGATTTCTGACTTTTGTGTAGTCCCAGTCTATAGGCGCACACACACACACACACACACACACACACACACACACACACGTCATCCTCATTCACAACTGCCCAGTCACCACCACTTAACTGTTTAATAATGAAGGAAAGCAAAGGGAAGCTAGTAGAAAGCAAAGGGAAGTAACTTCAGACACCCTCCAAAGGACATCTCCTCTAATATTTTGATGCTGATCTGTTTCTGATGTTATCCAGCGACAAGAATCCCAAGACTTCCCCTTCCTTCTCCCTTCCTGACCCAACTTGTGTGGATTTATGAGGTAGATAGCTGGAGGAACAGAGTGTTTTTTGGAGTGAGATCAGGGATGACAAGAGGGAATGACTGAGGTTGATGAGCCATGAGCTCTCATCTTCCCAAAGAAGATGGTTGAGGAATCCCTGCCCCACTGAGTCTCTGTAAGTGATAGTAGATGCCAAAAGAGCCTAGACAGCAGAAAAACTCCCTCAAAATATCATCAGAAAGGAATTTATCCAAATCTCTGGTTTCAAGGATATATTAGAAGAACAGGATTTAAGAGAGACCACAGCCTTTACCTGATGTGAGAGAAGGCAAAACTATCAACAATCAAACCCTGGGAAAGAAAGGAAAAGGCTGGTTGGGTCTCTAAGCTTAACAAGGGAGGAAAAACTTGTGATTTCCATTGTCTCTGAGCATAATCCCTCTTACATTTTCTCATGATTGCATGCAATAAGAGTTCTTTAATTGCACAGTGGGCTTAGAGTGTGATCCCATCAATGTATAATTATCTCTATTATTCAAAATGAAGGAGACTTGTGCCAGTCTAAAAAAAATAAATAAAAGTACAGCCTGTTGGCATAAAGATGAGTGCTGTGGCATATTCCCCACCCCAATCTTTCTCTCTCTTTTGTCTCATTTTCTCTGTCTTTATTACTCTGCCTTTGATTTGTTCTTCTGACTCTTACATTTTCCCCTTTTTAATTGCTTTTGCTCTTGCTTCTTTCTCTTTTCCATTGTTTCCTTATCTGTCCTCTTCTTTGTCTTTGCGTGGGTTTCTTTCCCTGTTATTTTTCCTTTTTCTGCCTCTCCTTCTCTCCCACCCTGTCTCTCTGTTCTCTGTCTTTGTTTCTCTGTCTCTCTCTCTCTGTCCCTCTGTCTCTCTCTGTCTCTCTTTCTGTCTCTGTCTCTCTTTGTTTCTGTCTCTGTCTCTCCTCTTTCCCACTCCATGTCCAATGAAGAAGAGAAAGTCTTACACTGAATTACCATCTTCCACAGTGGAACTTGGTAATAACAAAATTTCTAATAGAGAGGCTTGAAAGTTTGCTCATATATCCTCTGTATTAAAAAGATTATTTTTCTCTCTTATTTATCAAAGGAATTATTCATTTCTAGCATGGAAGGCAGAGATCTCATGTTTAGATCATTAAAACAGACCTTAGTACTATCTTGTCCAAAATATAGTGAAATGTAATGTAACATGTGAGCATACACACACACACACACACACACACACACACACACACACACACAGACACATGCCCCAAACCCAAGAGACCCCTATTTGAGTATGATAAGGAATCCCATTAGGGAAAAATCCTCACTGTTCCCAGGCTCTTCATCAAATACACATATGGCATGAGGACCCTCACAATCTGAGTCCTTCCAACCTCTGAAAACTAAAATTGACTGTCACAGACCCCAAGAACCCCAAGGAGAACAACAAAAACCAGAAACCATTTTATAGTTCCAAGAGAAGAGCCAATCTATCAGAGCTGCTGATGGCAAGCTATCATTATGCTAGCTCCACTCTTTTATCAGCATACAGGAATCTCAATAGCAACCCAGATTGTTCCCATGTCCTGCTCATTTTCCATTACGCTTTGGGAGTTCATTGGTTCTGGGGCCCTGAAAGGGTCCCATTGAGTTCTTTGAGTAGGCAAATGCAAGAGTTTGAGAGATGGACCTTGCCTGTGTGTGGTCCTTTGCCAGCTGTGCCTTCCCTTCTCTCTACTCAGTTTGCCATATTCAAGTCTCTCTAACTTTCCTTCAAGCATGAAATTCTATAAAAGCTTGGGAAGGGGTTTGCCATTTCCTATCTTTTTACTTTGACTCAGAGTAGCCTCTCCTGTCCTCTGGCTTCTCCCTATTACTCCCTATTTGCTCTGTGTTTACCCATGTCCTCCATTTATCAGTGTACATAGTCTTCTACCCAGTGAATGTAAGCTTCCTGAGGGGAGGAATAACTTTGCATATGTGTTCCCACTGGCCAGCAGAGTACATGTCCCACAGAAAGTGCTTAATAAATTATTTTTTTATTTTTTTAGTTTGTTATGAGCTGAATTAAAAATGAGACAAGGGGGAGGGGAAAATAAGAGATCTGAAGAAACCAGTTAGATTGACGCCCCCCATGTTGAAACTAGGATCCCATTTGAGGAAAATTCAGCCCAACTGGGACTTCTGGACTGACTTTGAAGAAGTTCAGATAATACAAGCTAGGACTCAAGGCAAGAGATTTGGTTTCTAGGTCTGAGCATGAGAACACTAATTATTCAGGAAGTGTCTACTACTCTGATAAGTTCTGGGGATGCCATGGCAAAAAGTGGAAGTCTCTACCCTCAAACTTGTGTTCCCAAAGGGGAGGCAGCAGATCCATATATGAAGCACAAGTGAAACTTCTGTAAAAATACAAGGTAATGGGAAGGGGGTTAAAGAGGAGATTATAGAGAAGTCAGGACATGGGTTAACACTTGAAGGCAATATTCAAAGAAGCCTGAGTGGAGGAGGGAAAGAATCCCAGGCAGGGATGGGGGAGCAGAGATGCCATTGCTCATGAATAATGCATGAGGAACAGGAAGAACATCAGTCTGATTGGACCCCAGGCAGATGGAGGAAAGTGATGTATAAGAATACTGGAAAGCCAGGTTGGATTCAAGTGGTGAAGAGTTTTTAAATGTCAAACAGAAAAGATTATGTTTCATCTCATAAGTAACAGGAAGCCAAAAGACTATATTGAGTAGGGAAGGGAGATTTTTTAGTATTTCATTTTAGAATAATCCCTTAGGCAGTTAAGTGGAGGATGGATTGGAATGAGAAGAGGATTGAGGCAAAGAGATCAAATAACAAGCTATTGTAATAAAGCAGCCGAGAGGTAATGAGGGTTTGAATTAGGGTGCTGCCAGTGGAGATGGAGAGATGGCCCCATAGGTAGGGGATAAGAGCTGCTAAGGAGCCTTGGTAATGTTTATTTAATGGCTGATTGGAGGTGGAAGCGGCAATATGTCACAACTGATTAGCCATATGGGATATGAAGGAGCTGAGGATATTATAGAAAGGGAAAGTTCTTATAAAGAGCTGAATGTGTGTCCATATTTTGTTAAGCAATGAAAATTAAAAATAGGAAAGCAAGACAGTCTTTCTATTAAGGGACACATTCTAAGTTGTAGAGAGAGACCACATAAAGGAGTGTCTAACTGCAGGGCAGATGGAAAGGACCAGTGGTCTTCAGCATACATCATCAAGACAAATTTCAAAGCCAACAAATCCACAGGCTTAGATTGCCAGGGTAGTGATAGTGTTTGAAGGACCAGAGGGAGTAGTGGTAGGAAAGATGGTAGGACCCAGTGGTCCTCAGACAAGATAACAGCCACAACAAAAGCAACAAGTAACATTTATGTCATACCTTCTAGGCATCAGACACTGGGCTAAGTGCCTTAATATTATTAGCTCATCTGATCCTCACAACAACTTTGGGAGTCAGATATGATTATTATTCCCACTTTTACAGATAAGAAAACTGAGGCAAACAGAGGTTAAGTGATTTTCTCTAATGTCTGAGTCTGAATTTGAACTCAGATCCTCTTGCCTCCAGATCCAGTACTCTAGTCACTTTTCCACCTAACTATTCCAAGGCAGATGATAAGATGCATAAACTACGTTTCTGGAAGAATTATACTGAATCCAAAGCCATCATGTCCCCAAACAATAACTAATATCAACTGTAATAATAATAATAATTTCAATCTCAAAGAAGGGATAAATTCTAATTCTGGATTCTTTGCAGATGTGAGAATAATGCATCTGTATTCAAACAATAGAGGGTATCCAGAGTCTAGTGGGAATTAGATTCTTGTCTGGGTGGGCCCCTCACAAATCTAGGATCAACTATCTAGAGGCTATCTGGGGGAAAGGAAAGCAAAATCTCCAACAGGTTCCGCACGGTATATGGATTACCTATTGACACAGATTGTGAATCTCCATTCCTGGACATACGCGGGTACCCTTGATGGTATTAGTTTCCAAGAGGAATGGTTTTCAGGGGAATGAGAATGAGGTCTACTTTGGATATGTTGGACTAAACATGGCGATGTTTCTAAATATCCAAGAAATCACATCTAATGTGGGATGGAAACATGGGGAAGGGACTAGGGCATAGAGTTCCAGGAAATTATCTGAATAGAGTTGATAAATGAACCCCTGGGAGTTTATAAAATTATCAAGTGAGAGAGAAAAGAGGGTTCAGGATTGATCCCTGGGGGATATCTTCATTTAGATAGTATAAAATGGATGATGATCAAATAATGGGGACATAGAAGGGGAGTGTAAGAAAGTGGAGTATACATTCTATGGGGGGAGGGGGAGGGAAGCAAGATGGGGGAAAATGTAAAACTCAAATAATATCTTTAATAAAAAATAAATTTAAATTAAAAAAAAAAGAAAGTGGAGTATAATCAGCTTAGAATTCTTCTGCCTCCTGATAGTATGACTTGGCATTTCATTAGACATTCTAATCCTGTTTCATCATTTGTAAAAATCAGATCTTTAGGGGCAGCTAGGTGGCACAGTGGATAGAGCAGAGTGAGAGAGGACCTGAGTTCAAATCTAGCCTCAGATGCTTAATAAGTGCCTAGCTGTGTGACTTTGGTTAAATAAACAAACAAACAAACAAATAAATAAATAAAATTAAAAATTCAGATCTTTGGACAGGAAAATCACCAAAGTCTAGTTTAAGTATCTTATGATTGGTAATTATGAATATAAACTCTGTTTCTTTAGACTATAAGCTCCCTGAGGGCAGGGGAGTTATGTTTTTTTCTTTGTAACCTAGTTTTTTATCATAATACCTGCTGAAGGTTTGTCTGTCCAAAGTAAGTTCAAGAATACAGAAACAATAGGAAAAGAACACTAGGTTGGAATCAGCAGACCTGGGTTCAAATTCTACCTTTATCATATCCGGCAGCCTTGTACAAATAACTTTACCTTCTCAGGTCTCAGATTTCTAGTCTATAGAATGAAAGATTAGGCTAGGTAACTTCTAAGGCCTCTCACCTCTCAATATGTTGTCCTTGAGATGTATTTTTATTTTTCCAACAACAGTTCAGAATTAGGATGAGTGGCCTCAAGGGAAGGTGTCACTTAGGAAACATGTAAAACTCTTTGCTCATCTCAGCTCTGTTCTTGTGGCACTTGCAGAGATCCCACAGGAGGCTAATTTGTTGGATTTCTTAACTGTTTTCTCTTTCTACTGTTTTTCTAGACTCTGAAAAGTGGGACTGGCCAAGACAGAAATTTAGGAATAATCCCCATGCTTCTGCCACAAGCACACAGCAAATCACTTACCAAAAAATTCTCCATTAATTTAGAAATGTTGGAGATTGTCTCTGGGAATGGAAGCTTAGGAGGTGCTTAGAAAATCAATATGAAGCTTCCTCTACTACTGAAGAAGTGAAGCTATAGCCTCATGACTCAGTGCTGGGGGTAAAGGTGGCTTCCTTTTAATACTATTGCTATGATTCCTTCTGGCATCATATGAATCATCATTGCTGAACCTTCTCTACAGTTTTTTCCCCCCAAAGAGCTTTTAGATTCATTCAGTGAAGCATTGTATTAAGTGGCTTAACAATATTGACTTTATTGTTTCAACTGAAACAATTCTTTGATAATGTGAGTGAAAAGCTCCAGAAAGGGGCCAGCCAGAGTGCAGGACATAGACATCAGTTCTGCTGAGTTTTCTTAGCATCTGGATTCTTTATGGTTCAGTCCAAACACACATTAGCCAAACCAGGAGGTGTTTTGGGAGCTTCTGGACCATGGTGACAAAGCTGAATCCTGGCACAAAAACAGTCTCTAGTCCTGGCTGGGACTGGAGAAGAAGGGATCTTGGTGGGTTAACCCAATGACCAATGTGTCTCCTTGTGAAATCAAGAGCTGAAGAGACCCAACTGTACCATGACCTAATGAATGCTAATAAATTCTTTTGTCATGTTTCCTAAGTCTCCTTATTGGCCAGGTTGAGAGACAAACCATGATTTTCTTTTCACTGCATCAATGGCCAACACACCACTTTCAGAAGATATTGTCAAAAGAATTCTATCTCTAGGTGGTATTGCACAACCCAAGAATGGCTTCAGGAAAGAAGAGAAAATGGATTAAGTAGAAAAAAAGCTTTTGTTTATAAGACATATCGAGTGCTCCAAAACTCATATGCCATAAAGGTTTTCATTTGAGCCTCATAACAGTCTATTATTATCCCCTATTTTAGCAATAGGAAATTTAGCTTCAGAGAAGTTGCATGCTTGGGTCAATCTCCAATGCTTGATTTGAACTCCAATTATCCTGGGTTTTAGTCCAGAAATCTACCTACTAAACCACAGTGATGGAATAGAAGTTCATAGAAAGTTCATAAGATCTACCCTCTTCTTTGAACAAATGAGTAAAATGAGTCACAGAAAGGACAAGTTATCTGCCTAGGCTCACATAGTTTATTAAATTTTCACATATACCTTGAACCCAATTCTCCTTGACTCCAAAGTCCAATGTTTTCTACTATGAAGGAACTGTCAAACACATAGAGAGCAGCTACAGCACAGTAACATGGAACTGAGAAGGAGAAGAAGAAGCAGAAGCAGAAGCAGAAGCAGAAGAAGAAGAAAAAGAAGAAGAAGAAGAAGAAGAAGAAATACATCCATCTTTTGAAAAGAAATGAGCTTTTTTCACTGTTCCAACACACAGGAGCTTGGCCTAAAAGACAATTCAAAAATAGTCCCTTATTTGATTTGGCAGGTCTTGTTTTCTTCTCTCGGGTCCCTGACCCAAGAGCCCCAAAATCTGGGGAATTATCAAAAATACAATAGCCATAGATAATGTCAATATGTGGCTTTATTAGTGAATCTGCTTCTTTTAAGGATCTTTTGCTGCTTCTGGTTTTCTTGGGGTTTGAGATCACTACGCCTCTGTGCATGTTTTTACCTTGATTTCTTGAGTACCTGGTACATTCAAGTGTTGATCAATTTCATCATCTCTCAACAAAAGCAGCCAAAGAAACAAAGACTGTGGGCTTAGTTTATTCACGGAATTGGCTATACTGATGGAATAAGACCGGCAGAGATAAGTGGATTCAATTGCAAAGAGCTGGTACTTATCAGGGGCCTCAGGAATGACAGGCACCATACTATGTGCTAGGATACAAAGGGAACAAAAAGAAAAAAGAAGATGATGGAATGACCCTGTGGTGCTTGGTGGTATCATTAGAATACTTTCCAGTTAGAGTTCTGTATTCTTATGTCATACATAGCTTCCTGCATCATACTTGGGAGGCAGGGGCCACAGGGATGGTGAACCTTAGTGTATGGAGAATGAAGAGAAATCTCAAAGCAATAGAGTGAGTCAGCATCCACAAGTACAAGACTATGGGTCCAACCCCAGATTTTTGGACTCCTGGGTCAGGGACCCGAGAGAAGAAAACAAGACCTGCCAAATCAAATAAGGGACTATTTTTGAATTGCCTTTTAGGCCAAGCTCCTGTGTGTTGGAACAGTGGAAAAAACTCATTTCTTTTCAAAAGCTGTATTTCTTCTTCTTTTCTTCTTTGTTTTCATCTTTTTTTCTTCTTTTTCTTCTTTTCTTCTTCCTTCTTATTCTTTGTTTTCTTCTTCTCCTCCTCCTCCTCCTCCTCCTTCTCCTTCTTCTCCTCCTTCTTCTCCTTCTTCTGCTTCTCCTCCTCCTCCTCCTCCTCCTTTTTCCTTCTTCATTATTTATCTCCAACTTGGAAGAAACAACCTTGACTAAATACAATGGGGCAGATACAGCTCTTTGAAGGAGGTGCTGACTGCAGTCTCTGTGATCTAACCTTGTTTCTACTAGCTGAACTCAACTTTTAGCTCACATCTTATCTCTGCAGAGAAACAACAATGTTATCTTTCCTATCAAATGGGACCCATCACTTAAGATTGCCTCTAACTGTGTCTGTGATTTGTCAGTGAAGGACAGTCCTCTATGCTTCAGCCTCTAACCAAAAGAGAAATTTAAGGGTACCATGCAAGTCAAGAAAGCCAGGGAGAGAGCTTGAGTACAGACAGGACCACAGTCTTTAGAAATGAAAAGGTAATATTCCCATGCTTTCTTCTCTTGACAGAGTGCATCTGAAATATTGTGGTCAGTTCCTGGCACCATGGTTTATGTAAAAAGGCTGGAGAACACGGGAGAACTGGAGAATAAGTGGATTTCATCCATAATTATGAAACCAATAGAATAAGGAGCTTCAATTTCAGGTTGCATCATGATTCGTTTTAAGCTTAAAGTGAACCTGAAAGTGATCTTCAGGTTTTTAAAAGGATTCTGAGTTAAAAAAGAAAAACAAAAGCTTAGACTTAGTCCCTTTTTTGCCTTAGAGGGCAGCATCAGGAGAACTGCCTTGAATTGTTTTTATAGAAACAAATTTAGACCTGAGGTCAGAAACTAAACTAAACAGCAATACACACAAACAAACACAAACAACTTTTTTTTTAACAATTAGAGCCATCTAAATTGGAATGAGTTGCCTATGGATAGTGGGATTTTGCCTCATTAAAGTTCTTCAAAAATTAGATGGGTATAAGAAGATGGAATTCCTCCTTGTATAGATGTTTCACTCAGTCATTCAATCTGTTTTATTCTCTATTTTTTTGAGAGTGCTGGGAACATAAATCTAAAACAAAAGAAGCCCTTCCCTCCAGGAATAATCCTAGGAGATATGTGTCCTTCACAATCCCTTCTCTGACTTTCTGGGGCATCAGTCTCTTCTTTCCTTCCTCAACAAATTCCAAGATAATCAGAAAATATATTTGAATTCCAAGAAAGAAGTCTCTTGGTCACCTGTGGAATGATCTTCATGAACATAAAGGGTAAAACTCCTATAGAGAAAGGCAATTCTATAGCCCCTGCCACCTCCAGGGGTTACTGGCTTCTCTTTTCTCTCATTTCAGCCTAGGATGAACTTCCTTGCTATCACCAAGTCAACATGACTATGGGCAAAGGGCAAGGGACACAAAGCGAAATGTTGGGTCTCCTTTAAGGTTACTGCCCTGGCAACAGGATTCTTTGTGGAAGACAGGATGGCTAGAGGGTCTGAGGGGGCATGGACAAAGACAAGAAGGGAGGAGGCAGGAGCCAAAGTTATTTCAGGCCTCATTTCTCTGAGCCTTCTGTGTCAGAGATCTAGGACAGGCCTTTCTGTTGGGAAACACTGGACCAGTTGTTACCCTTTGAGGACAAACAACATTCCAGTATTTCCCCCTGAGAGCTACCATAGGGCTAAGCTTTGAAAGATTCTTCCAATCCTTTAATGAGTCCAAGCCTTGGATGGCTCTATTGTTGGCCATGGCACTCAAGGCCCACAAACTCATGAGTCTCATTGTCTGCTCTGGGAACTTGGATGATGTTAATGATCTCCTCTGTGTGTGTGTGTGTGTGTGTGTGTGTGTGTGTGTGTGTGGTTGTAAAATTGATCCTACAATACCATTTTAGGGATTGAGCTCTCTCTCTTGATTTTGGAGGTGATTGAGAATGAATCGAAGTCCAGATTTTGGGCTCTCTAGCTCTCTCTGACTCTGTCTCTGTTTGTCTCTATTCTCTGCCTCTGTTTTTTTTTTTTTTCTCTTGTATGCTGAACCAGGGAAGGGTGATTTAAGGACAAGTTTGAAATCAGATGCAGCCTGTCAAGGAAAACAGATTGTGTTCATTGCAAAAAGAAGTACTGGGCTGCCTAGGGAGCTACTGGACCCTCCATACAATTTCTGGTAGGCGTTCCTCCCCATCCAGGTCAACACATGTTGAGGTAAGGGAAGAGAATGGAAGCAAATGGTGGCTTCAGAAGCTGCTTTATTTGTACCTGTGGGCTCAGTGTGGGGCTGATGCACCTGAGATTTTGGACATTTCTGGTCCTTTTCTCAAAACCTGAACTAGTGATGGGAAGGAGCCATGTACCATTGCAGGACACTACCGACAGGAAACCCACCCCCCTCAGAGCTTTTGTATTTTGTCAGTGTGCACCCCCCCAACCACCCCTCAACACACACACACACACACACACACACACACACACACACACACACACATACTTACAAAATGTTACTTTGTCCTCTTGGTATTTGGATACCTGCCTCCTTCCCATCTTAGCCCCACAAGATTAGTGAAGACAAGAAGGCATTTCTAATTTATCTTTTCTACCCTACATTACCAAGCATTTCACCGGCACAAAACTGACCCTGGGGTAAACAAGGCCAAAAATGATTGGTCCCATTGAACCAATATCTGCAAATGGGCCTCTAGAGCACACAGACCAAGTTAATGTGGTTCATTCAAAGCCCTTCCCTTCATGTGTGGTTGCTATCTATGTTACCAATGCAGTTATCTGTAAGTCTCATTGCTACATGATAAGGGCATTATTTAGGATCAGAGCACTTGCAATTAACTTGGATTTTAGAAAGCCACCTTGACCTAGTGGCAGAGTACTAGGTTCAAATCCTACCTCTAACCAGATGGGGAACTCAGGGAAGATGTTTCATTTTTATAAGGTTCCACTTCCTCTATTAAATGAAAGACCCTCTTGCTCAGGTTATTTTGAGGCTTAAATGAATGTTTCACAGTTCTTCACTAATTATATAAATGTCAGTCTTAATAGGCTATCCCAATGCCTTCTTTTAAAAATTAGTAGGCTACTTATCCAAGGTCACACAGATGGACTACTTGGATGCAAATCCAAGAATCTTTTTACCACTTCATACAAGATGCTTGGAACCTTGAACATTCTGGCCTCTAAGCTGAAGCAACATTAAAAAGGAGCAATGATCTCTTCTGAGTTCACCAGACCTGTATTGCACTATGGTTTAAGCAAAGACAACAGAGCCTAGGAAGGTCTACAGAGGCAACTAGAAGAGTAGGGGCTGAAGGTGAATCTGCTCTAAGGCTCTAATCCCTCAGATCATCCTACATTGGGTGATCCAGGAGCTAAACCATACCCACATCACAGCTAGCTGCCTCAGATACTGGTGTCGTATTATTTTAAACACTGACCCCAAGGAACTCAAGTTAATGAGTGAGGTCTTCATCCTCTCACTGCTCTATGGTGAACTAAAATTTAGCCAAAGACTGGCTGCCTACTGGCCTTCCCCCATACATTCATTCAGTCATTCAACAAACATTTATTGAGTCTCTTTTCAATAGCAGGTACTGGGCTGAGTCAACAATATGAAGACAAAATTGAAAAATCTTTGCCCTTCAAGGAGCTTACACTCTATTGAAGGGAAACAACATGCACATAGATAAGTACAGAGTACGTAGAGTACTCAGATTTCAAGGAAGAATGTAGAAAATGAGTTATTGTTGGAAAACAGCTGTATAGTCAGATGGCGTCATTATGCCTTCTAAAGGTGGCTCAGGGCCATTCCATTTAGTTAGGAAACTGATTATGATAAACCATCCTCTGGAGCTCAGGAGGAGTAGGAATGTATTGATATCAGTAATGCTAGTAATAAAAGCTAAAATTTTTATAATATTTTAAAGACATGAAGATTATTTGTTCCTCTAAACATCCATATGAGATAGGGGTTATCATTACTCTCATTTTACAAATGAAGAAGCCGAGGTTTAAAAAATTAAGTGACTTTACCAGAGTCACACAATCAATCAGGAGCTCAGGTAGAATTTTAACTCAGTTATTCTTAATTCCCAGTTCAACACATTATTCATCCAATGATTGGTGAATTGAAAGAACTGACTTGTCTCCAGAGGCCAGTTAGCCAATTCTAATAAATTGAAACTGTCATGAAATCAAGATAAAAACAAAGATTTGGGTTTTACAAATAGACATAGAATCTAAATAGCAGCATCTAGAGAAGTATAAGGTCAGCTATGGACATGGATAGTCAACATGAAAATTTGTGGGGTTTAGTAGATAGCCAATAGAGAATGACTTGAGTCAACAGAGAAAATGATAATCAAAAAGTTAATGGAATCTAAGAGTACATTAAGGAAGATAATAGTGTTTGAGCCTCAGTAGGTGAAAACACTATTGTACTGAGCCCTGGCCAGGTCTCATCAGGAGCCTGACACTCCCCATTTACTATTTTTAATTTTAATTTATTTATTTTTTTAGGTTTTGCAAGGCAAACAGGGTTAAGTGGCTTGCCCAAGGCCACACAGCTAGGTCATTATTAAGTATCTGAGACTGGATTTGAACCCAGGTACTCCTGATTCCAGGGCCGGTGCTTTATCCACTATGCCACCTAGCTGCCCCTTTAACTTAATTTTTTTCCAATTAAATGTAAAGATATTTTTTAACATTAAGATTTTGAATTCCACATTTTTCTATCTTCTTATCTTCCCTCCCCCTTTCCCATGGCAATGAGTAATCTGTTCTAGGTTATACATGAACAATCATGTTTAACTTATTTCCATATTAGTCAGGTTGTGAAAGAAGAATCAGAACAAAAGGGGAAAAACATGAGAAAGAAAAAAAACAGAGCAAATTTTAAAAAATGAAAATAGTATGCTTTGGTTGCATTCAGAATCCATAGTTTAGTTACCCCCCCCCCATTCGGATGGCATTTGCCATCAACAGTTATATAGAATTATGTTTGATCATTAAACTGATGAGAGAAACTAAGTCCATCATAGTTGATCATCACAAAATGTGTAAAGTGTTCTCCTGGTTCTGCTCATTTCACTTAGAATAAATTCATGCAAATCTTTCCAGGTTTTTCTGAAAGTCATCTTCTCATGATAGCTTACAGATCAATAGTATCACAATTTGTTCAGCCATTCCCCAATTGATGGGATTTCAATTAATTTTCAATTCTTTGCTGCTATAAAAAAGCAGCTATAAATATATATATATATATATACTATATGTATGTATATATATATATATATATATATATATATATATGAGTCTTTTCCACCTTTTTATGATCTCTTTGGGATGCAAACTTGTTTGTGATATTGCTGAATCAAAGGATGCCCAGTTTTATTGCCATTTGAACATAGTTCCAAATGGCTTTCTAGAATGGTTGGATCAGTGTACAAGTCCTCCAGTGTCCCAATTTCTCATATTCCCCTCCAATATTGATCATTTTCCTTTTTTGTCATCTTAGCCAATTAGATTTGTATGTGGTACCTCAGTTTTCTTAATTTGCATTTCTCTAATCAATAATGATTCAGACCATTTTTTCATATGACTATAGATAGCTTTAACTTCTTCATCTGAAAACTACCTGTTTATATCCTTTGACCATTTATCAATTGGGAAGTGACTTTTTAAAATAAATTTGACTCAATTCTCTATACATTTTTAAAATGAGTCCTTTTTAGCTACAAAAGTTTCATCTCAGCTTTCTACATTTCTTCTAATCTTAGTTGCACTGGTTTTATTTTTGCAAACCCTTTTTAATTTACTGAAATCAAAATTATTCATTTGGCATTTTATAATGTTCTCTGTCTCTTGTTTGATCACAAATTCCTCTCTGCCCTTCATAGATCTCTGTAGGAAAACGATTCCTTATTCTCCTAATTGGATTATAGTATCACCTTTGATATCTACATCCTGTACCTATTTCCTATACTTGTATCCTGTACCTATGTGAGATGTTGTTCTGTGCCTAGGCTCTACCATACTACTTTCGTCTTTCCCAGAAATTTTTGTCATGAAATGAGTTCTTATTCCAGAAGCTGAAATCTTTGGGTTTATCATACAATAGATTATGCTAGTCATTCACTACTGTTTCTTTTGTGCCAAACTTATTCCTCTGATCCACCACTCCATTTTTTTAGCATGTAACAAAGAGTTTTTTATTACTCCCTCTTGATAATAAAGATCCGGTTACAGTTATACCACCTTCTTTTATATTTTTATTGAATTAATTCTCTTGATAGTCTTGACCTTTGTTCCTCCATATGAACTTTGGTACTATTTTTCCTAACTCCATAAAATAATGTTTGACTAATTGAATAGTATGTAACTGAATAAGTAATTTAATTTAGGTGAAATTGTCATTTTTATTATATTAGCTCGGCCTACTCATGAGCAATTGACATTTCTCCACTTGTTTAGATCTGACTTTACTTATATGAAAAAGTGTTTTCTAATTGTGTTCAGTTACTGGGTTTGTCTTTACAGGTAAGACTCCCAGCTATTTTGTGTTGTCTATTGTTATTTTAAATGGAATATCTCTTTCTATCACTTGCTGCTGGACTTTGTTGATAATATATATAGAAATATGAAAATTAATGTGATCTTATATACCCTGCAAATTTGCTAAAGTTGCCAATTGTCTCAAGTAGTTTTTAGTTGATTTTCCTGGATTCTCTAATTATATCATCATATCATCTGCAAGTGAATAGTTTTAGTTCCTCATTGCCTTTTCTAATTCCATCAATTTCTTTTTCCTGTCTTTTTGCTTAAGCTAACATTTCTTCTTTTTTAAGGACTTTTTTTGCAAGGCAAATGGGGCTAAGTGACTTGCCCAAGGCCACGCAGCTAGGTAATTATTAAGTGTCTGAGGCCGGATTTGAACCCAGGTCCTCCTGACTCCAGGGCCGGTGCTTTACCCACTATGCCACCTAGCCGCCCCTAGTAATATTTCAATATTGGAAAAACAATCAGTATAATTGACCATATCAATAACAAACTAACAAATCATATGATTATATCAAGAGATACTTAAAAAGCCTTTGACAAAATATCCTTAAAATTATAAACAGCAGCTATCTAAAACCATAGGCAAGTATGATATGGAATGTGAATAAGCTAGGGAGCATTCCAAATGGGATGCCAATTATCACCACTATCATTCAATATTGTATTAGAAATGTTTGCTTAAAGGGGCGGCTAGGTGGTGCAGTGGACAGAGCACCGGCCCTGGATTCAGGAGGACCTGGGTTCAAATCCGGCCTCAGACACTTAATAATTACCTAGCTGTGTGGCCCACTTAACCCTGTTTGCTTGCAAAAAACCTAAAAAAACCCAAACAAACAAAAAAAAAGAAATACTACTGCATTTCTGGTATGAATCCTACATGAACATAGTGTATTATCCTAGTGATAAATTGATATATTCTCCTTGCTCATATTTTATTTAAAATGTCTGTATCAATATTCATTAGAGAAATTGATTATATAATTTTCTTTCTCTGTTCTGGATCTTCCTGATTTAGTTCTCAGCAACATATTGATGTCAGAATAAGGAATATGGCAGAACTCCTTCATCACCTATTTTTTCAAATAGTTTATATGGAATTGGAATTAATTGTTCTTTAAATGTTGGGTTGAATACATTTGTGAAGCCATCTGATACTGGAGATTTTTTCTTACAGAGTTCATGGATGTTTTTTTCAAATTTTGTTTTGTTGTTCCTGAAATGGGACTATTTAAGTATTTATTTGCTCTTCTTTTAATCTGGGCAATTTATAATTTTGTAAATATGCATCCATTTCACTTAAATTGTCAGATTTATTGGCATAGACTTTGGCAAAAGAGCTCTCAAATATTACTCTAATTTCCTCCTTATTGGTAGTGAAGCTTTTTATCAGGAAAGTTTGGAAGTCCTCTATTTTGCTGAATATTCCCTGAAAGATTATGCTGAATTTGGTTGGGTATGTGATTCTTGGTTGTAATTCAAGTTCCTTTGTACTCTGGAATATCATATTCCAAATTCTCTAATCCTTTAATGCTGAAACTGCCAAATCATGCTCAATCCTGTCTATGACTCCTTGGTATTTGAATTGTTTCTTTCTGGCTGCCTGCAGTATTTTTAGCTTGACCTGATAATTGTGGAATTTGGCTCCAATATTCCTTGGCATTTTCATTTTGGTATCCCTTTCAAGAGGTGATTGTTGGGTTCTTTTAATGACTATTTTCCCCTCTGATTCTAGAATATCAGGTGGGTCTTCCTTGATGATTTCTTGAAAGTTATTGCCCAGGCTCTTTTTTGATCATAGCTTTCAGGTAGTCTACTAAAATTGTCTCTTCTGGATCTATTTTCTAGGTCATGTTTTTTCCCCATAAGTTTACATTTTTTTCTATTTTTCATTTTAAAAAATTTTACTTGACTCACTTTTAATGTCTCATAAAGTTATTGGCTTCTTTTTGTTCACTTTATGTTTTCTTTTTTTCTTTTTCTTTTTCTTTTTTGATTGTTACAAAGCAATAGGATTCAAGGACTAGCCCCAGGTCACAAAGCTAAGTAAGTATTAAGTGTCTGAGGTAAAATCTGAACTCAGGTCCTCCTGACTTTAGGGCTGCTGTTCTATCCACTGCGCTACCTAGCGACCCCTGCTTCACATTTTTAAGGAATTATTTTCATCAATTAACTTTTGCATCTCCTTTTCCATTTGACCAATTCTATTTTTAAAGGAGTGGTTTTCTTTGTCCATTTGGTCTATGATATTTGTGAAGAGTCATTTTCTTCAATCAATTTTTATGTTTCCTTTTACAAGCTATTGACTCTCTCACATACCTCTTGTCCTTTTTCCAATTTGTCTACTTGATTTTTAACATCCTTGCTCCAAGAGGAGGTTGGGACCAATTCATATTCCACTCTGAAGTTTCACAGCCACACTTTTTCTAGGATCTTTTTCTGATCTTCCTTATTGTCATCGTCACTTTCTATAGTTAGATTTTTTTCTTTTTCTTACTCATTTTTTAGTATAATTTGAGTTTATAAAGTTGAGCTCTGCTCCTGGGCCACAATGGGATATTTTTCCAAACTTCTTGGGCTGGAGGTCAGAAGACTGCTCACTGTTTTTCCATCCATTGGAGCTGTAGATATTTGCAGCTTCACACTATGTTAGGGTTTCAAAGCATACTTGGGCTGATTTTTCTGAGGTTCTGGGGCTTGCAATTTGCCTTCTATGCTGTGTCTAGAGGCCCTTTGACCTGCTATGCTGCTAGTATGCTGACCTGAGATGTAGGGATTCAGTTTCTGGTCTATGCTGAAGCTTCCCCCACATTAAGTTTTCACTGATCCATACTCCTTCATCCAAGGGAGACAAACCTTTCTTGATGTTTTTCCAAGAAATCTTTAGCTAGAAAATTGATTCCCTGTCTTTTTGTGAATTCTGTTACTCTAGAATTTGTTTAGAGTTCTGGTTAACATTGTTTCTGATAGAAGCTGGGAAGAACTCAGGGAAGATCCTGGCTTTTCTCTGCCATCTGGACCACACCTCACCCTCCCCATTTTATACAAGACAATGAGAAATTTTCAAGTGTTCATTAAAAAGGAAGGGAATGGAAATGAGAACAATGAAAGGATTAATGATATATTAGCTTTGGAAGACAATTAACTAAGGGGACTTGTGAATTCTGATTGTTACTTAAAAGGATCTCATGTGGCAGCAAGATCAGATGGATTGGATGCAGAAAACAGAAGTAGAAGTAGTAGGTGAAAATAGAAGATGCTATCTCAGTTCAATGTGGGGGGGAAAAATCTTCCCAATTAGAATTATTGAAAAAATGAGATGACCCAAATTATTAGGTAGTGAATTCTATAATTCTGGAGGTTTTCAGAAGATGGTTGCTTGGTCACTCTTGAAAATCTTGTTGGAGGCATTCCTGTACAATAGGATATATAGAATTTGAACTCTGAAATTCTCTGATCTCATGATCAGGCACTTAGCACCAACTGCATACTTGATATTTTTTCAAACAGTTATTTATATTGCACCCATGGAATATCAAGCAGAGTGATAACCTAAGTATAGGAGACTCAAGGTTTTTGAAAGGGTGAGGTTACTGGTTGAGAATGTTGTGGCTTAGAATTCCTCTGCTTCATAGTTGTAATCTATAGTACAAAGATCATTATAAAAATTAGTTTGTAGGGGTGGCTAGGTGGCATAGTGGATAAAGTACCGGCCTTGGAGTCAGGAGTACCTGGGTTCAAATCCGGTCTCAGACACTTAATAATTACCTAGCTGTGTGGCCTTGGGCAAGCCACTTAACCCCATTTGCCTTGCAAAAACCTAAAAAATAAAATCAGTTTGTGAAAATAAAAATGTCAAATTTCTATCTAATCCCTGGTCTTAAATTGAGGCTTTGATACTTTTTACTCATCTACATGACCTTGGAAAAGTTGTCTCCTTTTTTCTCTCATTGATAAGGTGAGAAGTTGGTACTGTGCAATTTTTAAAGACACTTTAAACTCTTAATTTATGATCCCATGGGCCTTCCAGTTCCAAAATTCAATGTGCTATCCCTCTTTTTAATATGTGAAGAAAAAGACCATTTATAAGAAATATGGAAAAAAGAAATCTGAGAAACAGATAGTTCTGAGCACCTAAGAAAAAAGTCTTTCCAAGAAAAACACTGAGAGGAATTGAGTGAAAGTATCTTAATGTCAAAATTACAGAATGAAATGGCCCCATAAATTATTTTGAACACATTAGAAATATGTCTTCTTTTGGAATTAGCAACTTTATCTAAATTTTAATTCTTTTGCAATTAGCAACTTTATCTAAATCAAAGAACTATTTTAAAATGATAAAAAATACACTTGCATAATTTTTGTCACATGAGATATAAATGAAACATTTGTTTTTCAAACCAAGACAGAGATATGGTGATTTCACTTAAAAAGACCTTGATTTCAGGTAAGAAAGTAAATAAAAAGTAGCTTTTGAGAAGTGAACTCAGGAAGATTAGAGAGGCCAATAAAACACTTTAAGTGATGGTACTTACAGAAGACAGAACCCAGAAGCCAATAAAGGTAAGAGTAGAGAGGATGAGAAGAGCTGACAAAGACAGTGGAAATGAGAAATTGCCAGGAATTAAAAAGCTAACTAAAGATATTCCAACTCTGGAGATAATGTTAGGAACAAATTTGATTAGAGGAATGTTGGGAGCTCATTGAGGTGGGGAAATGGTATCATATGTTGTGTGAAAATGTGGATCAGGAAAGCATTTTTGCTCTCCAGAAATATCTACAGATGATGAGAGAAAAACCCTTGAAAGACTTGCCTACATTGACCATTTCTTCCTCAGTTCATGAAGGGAATACTCCTCAAACCCTAGAGAAAATAGATCTAAATAATTTTGTGAATACTAGCATTAAAATGCTTTTTACTGAAAAATTTCTAGGTTGCCTCTGTGCCTAACAAAGGGGGCGTACTTGGGAAGTTCTGGAGAACCCTGGGCTTAAGTTGCTTATTATCCAAAATAGTTATCACTGTTTCCGCAGCTCTAGAATAACAGAGAAGTGATTTTTTCTAGTAGTTAAGCAAACAGATTCAGGGAAAAAAGATGATTTTTGCATGTTGTTGAGTGTTCCCTCCAAAACTAATAGATATGCAAGTCTATGTCTAGAATTGGGAGTTCCTATAAGAGCATTGGAATTCTGACTTAGGAATCTCTATGCAAATATTCTCATGGTGATATTCTCCCTTCCATGTGGTACTATGTGCATTGGTGAGGGAGTGTAACCCAAAATTATGAGTCTATTGCTGTTTTTTATTTTATTCTGTTACTGTTTTATGTTTTATGATGAATGGTGTAATTGCAACTGATTTGTTTAAATGGGAAAACACACTCTTGGGATCTAAGCAACTCCACTAGAACAGTAAGCTTGTATCCCTTCATGCTAGATTTGGCCCAAGGAGCTGAGATTGAGGCATCTCATGTGGTGACTCCCTCGGGGGGCCCTGTCTGGGCTGCTGCTATGATTAGTGAGATAATCTCAGGAAAAAAGAGAGATCCTGAAGATCCTTGAGACTATCATTACAATTTCCTATGTATGCCCCCCATCTCTGGCTCTCTCTCTGGCTCTGGCTCTGGCTCTCTCTCTCTCTCTCTCTCTCTCTCTCCCCATCTTGTCTCTATCTCTCACTCTCTGTTTCTTTTTGTTTCTCTCTCTGTCTCTCTGTCTCTCTCTCTCTCTCTCTCATCTGTCTCTCTCCCAGTCTCTATCTCACTCTCTCTCTCTTGTCTGTCTCTCTGTCTGTCTCTCTGTCTGTCTCTCTCATCTCTGTCTTCTCTCTCTCTCTCTCTCTCTCTCTCTCTCTCTCTCTCTCTCTCCTATGTCTCTGTCTCTCTCACTTTCTCTGTTTCTCACTCTCTGTTTCTCTCTCTATGTTTCTCTCTCTCTCCCTTCCTCCCTCCTCTGTCTCATCTCTATCTCTCTCTGTTTCTTTTTGTTTCTCTGTCTCTCTCTCCTGTCTCTCTATCTTTGTCTCTGTCTCTCTCTTCCTCCATCTCCATCTTTTTTCTTTATACCTATTTCTCTTAATGGGGATATACCCTTACATAGAGCTGTATGCACGCACATGTATGATCATACATGTTTTGTATATGACTGCTTCATGCATCACTGCATGCACATGCGTATTCCATATTCCTGTATTAGAGCGGCACACTCACCCGTGTTGTTTACATATCTAGATCCACATGTCGATCTAGATAGATGCATCTATGCGCTCACACTCATATAGAGAGGAATTCCATGTGAGGGAAGGCTCCTCAGTGCCAGCAGACAACTTTTCTGAAGTTGAAATTGGGAGAGAATTGTGTCGAGGCCTTCTCCTGGATCATGCAGCCAAGTAGAAGCAGGAGCAGGAGCAGGAGCAGGAGCAGGAAGCAGATCTGGTTCATGATGAGCTCAGCACAGAGGTGAGCTGGATGGTATTTCTTGTGCTCACTCTCAGCCTCCATGGACAGCTTAGCCAAATAGGGAACCTCTGTGCCCATAAGCTTAGGCATGGCTTGATGGTTTCCCATTTGGTATGGGATGGCCAGTTGGGGATGCTAGAAATAATCTTTTAATGGATAGAAATATTGGGACCATTAAGAAGGGGAAATGAATAAAGCAAAGAACACTGAGTTATTGGTTTTGCCTGAGGAATACATGTTGAACTAATTATTATTAATACTAATCATAATAATGGTACTAATTTTTAAAAATCATAGAACCTTAACATTTGGAAAGTGCTTTGCATGTGTTCTTTGACCATCAAGTAACCCTATGGAGTGAGTACTTTTCTTATCTTCATTTTAAAGAAAGAAGTCATGACAGAGAAGACTATAGTGACTGACCCAGGGTCACACTGCTAGTTAGCACTTGAGAGAAGATTTGAATTCAGGTATTGCTACCCCTATGACCAGCAAACTAGCCACCGGACACCAGCTATGTAGTAATAGACCTTACAATGTGACGGTGAGGAGCAAATGAGGTTGCATTGAATGAAACTGTTATGATACATGGAGAGAGCAACATGGTGTAAGTCCCATTACTTCTGAAAGGCTAGGTGAGGTAGGAGAGAGAGCTGACTTCAGAGGCAGAAAGAAACTGGTTCAACTCTCACCCCTGGCTGTGTGACCCTGGAGAAATGGTCAGTCCTCTACATGGCAGTTGAGGTGCTGCTATCATGGGTGAAGGAAGGTCTGACTCGGGAGTTCAACACTCCAGTGAAAATCACAAGCTCAGAATAGCAGTATGATTCCTAGGTCCCTCTTATCTTTGTGTGATCTACGGAGTCTTGAATGTAAGGATTCTCACACTGCAAATAGGGACTCCAATTTCTTCTTGTTATATACTAGATTATAGTTATCTCTATACTAGATTATATTTACTTCTTTTACATTTCTCTTGCCTTTATATAGTCATATTTTTGAGTTTCTACTCAGTTCTGGTCTTTTCTTTATGAAAGCTTGGATATCATCTATTTCATTAATGATCCATTTTCCCCTAATAGGATTACAATCATTTTTACCAGGTGAGTTATTCTGAATTGTAATCCTATGTTTTTCCATGTGAAATATTTTATTATATGCCCTCAGAATCCTATTTTGAGGAAAAATGAGATAATTGTAAAGTGTTACAGAAATATGGTGGTGGTGATGATGATGATGATGAGGAGGAGGAGGAGGAGGAGGAGGAGGAAGAGGATTAGCTCCTGGACATATTTTTTTCCTTTGCACTGAGATTTTGCCTATGATATTTTTAAGATTTGTCATTTTGGGTTCTCTTTGAGGAGACAAGCCCTGGATTCTGTCTATTTTTACTTTCCTTTCTTTTTCTAATAAGTTTAGTTTCATGTCATGGTTTCTGGAAAGTTGTGCTGACCCTCCAAGGACCATCATTGCTACACTTAAAACCTGTGATCAACAGAATGACTAGCCAAGACTCCCAAGGACTGAACATGGAACATGTGGCCCTTCCCCTGACAGACACAACTATTTCCCAGGGAATGTCAGTCCCTCGAGGGCAGGGTCACTGTTGATATCTCTGTGTATCCTCAGCACATAGAACCACACCGGGAGCCCCATTGAAAATATTTGATGAACTGTGCTAAAATGAACTGGGATGGCTCCCAACTCGGAAAGGTCCTCTCTGACTCTGACATTCTGGGATTCTATGAAGTTGTCCCAAGAATCCAACTCCTGCCTTGGCTCCAGGCTACTTGGATGTTGAACAGGAGCAGAGGAGGGAGAGGGAAGCCAACATGCAATCTCGACTTGAGTGCCAAGACTCTGTGCCCATCTGTTGCCACAGCTCCCAGAGGGACAGTTTGTACACAATCCTCTGTGTTGCAGCATCCATGAGAGTGGTTTAGGTAACCAGAGCACTTGGGGATAGCTGGGGTGCCAGTCCAAAGCAGATGGTGAAAGGGTGAAGTCAGGATGCAATTGGTTTAGCAAGCATGAGCACATTCTGAGGGCCTTGAGGGCGCTGCCTGCCTTCCTAGACCAGAGCTATAAGGCCCTGAAGGTCAACTTCACTTGTAGTTTGATGATAAGTCCCTATGGATAACTGAACCCAGAAAATACACAGAAGCTATCTTCAGAATGGGACCCTAAAGAAAAGCCTAGACTTTGACTTTGGGTCAGTTTGGGTCACAGGCTTAATGACTCTTCTGCTTTTAAAGTAAACAATTCTCACCTGTCTGCACCATGTGCATCTCTCCCCCCCACCACCACCTTGGCTTCCAAGATTTCTCCCATTGGCAAGCTTGTCTTCTTTATCCTCCTCCCCTTGTTCTCAGCCTTGTCCAGCAGAGCATCTGTTCTTTTCACAGCTGTGGCTAGCCTGTTCTGGCTGCCTCTGTCTCCTTCCAACCTCCCTCCCTCCCTGCTCATCACCCTCCCTCCTTCCACACCATCAGGATCAAAATACTCTGTTTTTATTTATTTACTCCCCAGCTGTCAGTGTTGTGTCTGGGTCACTGTGGGGCAGCCTGAAGGGAAATGTGAGCCATGGAAAGGCCTCAAAACTGTTAATACTTGAAGTTACCAACATACACACCATCAACACAGACTGGGGTTCCATCTCCATCCGAAAGGAGCCAATCTGGGCAATGGAGGTGTCAGAGGCACCCACAGGGGCCACTCCAGGAATAGGTGGAGTTTCACCTCTACCTCTAAATTTCAAGGTCCCCATGGACCTGCCATACATTTCAGAAGGTGAATAAACTAATACAGATGCTTAATTACTCTGATCCACATGTGAAGGAAGGGATCAAAGGAACAGGCTAAGCAAGTTGAGTGTCCAGAAGGTATCCAAGGAGATACACAAGCCGTGAACACCTGTTTGAAAGTTCACATCTTTCCCAAGTTGGAAATCACTAGGGCTGTGTCTAAACACTAAGAGAAACACTTGGGGTTCAGGGAATTCATTGGCCCATTCTACCATAGAGGATGAAGCCTTTGTGCCCAAACATGTCCCCTCCCATTAAATGTTCCATAAAAGAGGAACTGGCAATGAGAAAGCCCTCTCAGATTTACAAGACAACATTGCAGCCATGACTTCTGTTTATCCTTAAGACAACCCAGACTACCAAGTATCCCTGAGAAACTGAGGCTCAGACATGACAAGAGATTGCCCATGGCCACAGATCAATTAAATATTGGAAGGAGATTCAAATCTGGGCTTCATCTGCCTCCCAGTTCAACCTGATTTCCATGCTCCCTTTGAGAATTCCTGGACCAGGGTTCCTCTCCTCCTCTTTTACCCTCTCTCTATGACCCTGTCCTTCTTAACATTCTTCTCCTTTTCTGAATAAGCTGCTTAAGATGTTGGGAACATGAAAACAAAATTGCCTTCATTATTGAAGAAGACCAAAATGACATCACTATACTAGAGACCAGGATAGACAATGAACAAATGAAGTGCATTTGAATAGAACTGTTTGGTGGATAGAGCATTGGTCCTAGGGTCAGGAGGATGGGAGTTTGAATCCGGCCTCAGACACTTGATACTTACTAGCTGTGTGACCTTGGGCAAGTCCCTTAACCCTGACTGCCTCTCATCCAGGACCATCTCCTGTCATCCTGATCTGTATCTGGCCACTGGACTCAGATGTCTCTGGAGGAGGAAGTGAGGCTGATGTCATAGCACAGCATCCCTTCACTTAAATCCAATTCCCATGCTTGTCATGGCATCACCTCCCTGATAGCATGGTCTTGGAGAATGCACAAACTGCCTCATTGGTTTGGTAACCTCTGTTCACCTATAGGCTCTATGTTAATGTTCTGTAGGGAGGTTGTTCTCTCCATTGGAGGGATGTTAGCTGTATTACTTTTCATTTTGTCTTTGGATGCCTGCTTCCTTTGACAGTATCCATCCCATTTTTTTAAAGAAATGAGAGGGGGATAGTCTTGTGATCTCAAATGTATGAAGTAGAAACCCTTGTCCATTAAAACTGGTGACTCATCAGAGATGCACAGACTCAGATTGTTGTCTCAAGGACAAAGAGACTAATGGTAGCACTTGAACTCAGACCATCATTATACACTATTACCTCCAGCCTGGCACCTAGTAGAGGCTTATTGTATGCTTGATGAATTAATTCCACATTCCCTCCAACTTTTTCAGTTTGGGATGATCTGGTGAAAATCAGATTGATATATCATTTTGCTGTCCTGGGGATGGCTGCAAAATAGATCTGGAAACTAGGTTTTGACTTGAGTGGCCAGAAGTGGACAAGGCCAAGAGACAGAGAATTATAGCCGAGTCCTTTCTCTCTCTTTCCTGCATACTCCTCCTTTACCCTCTGTCCCCGTCCTTGTCATTCTTCTCCTTTTCTGATGCAAGTCACTTGAGATGCCAAGAACATAAAAACACAATTGCCTTCTCTCAAGAAGTTGGCATCCTCTTGGCAATCCAAGGAGATTCAATAGTTGTCAAAGTCCCTCTTCTCCAGCTCTATCCCTCCACAGCTTCCCCAGTTAAAGTTGTGCCCTCAGTGAAATGGAGGCATCTCACAACTGAAGTGCAGCAGGGATCCCTGTGGCTGAAGCTTAGAAGGGATGGGGGGAGAGGACCCTGGAGCTGACCCAGAGTTCCTTGTGGGTTGACTTGAGTGATAGTAATTCCCCAGATCCACCAAATCTTCAGAAAATGCTCTAAAATTCTATGAACAGATCTCCTCCAATATCTGGATCTTCTGAAAGGTAGAAATGAAGAATACCTCCCTGACAAGGAGGTCAGTCTGCTTAAAGAAATAGAAGCAGAATCAGGAGATGCAATGTTGTTGAGGGAAAGCAAATCTATCAATTGAAATGAAATGTAGAATTTCTAATAGGGATTAAGAATGAATTCACCTAGAAAGGGGAAGACCAGATTGTAAAAGTTTTGAAGTTCAAAGTCAAGGGCATGAATTTTATCCTATAGGTAATAGGGGGCTGCTGAAGGTTCCTGAACAACAGAATATCACGGACAGACCTGGACTTTCAGAACTTTATTTTGTCATCATTGTGGAAGATTAAGTTGTGAGGAAAGAGAACAAAAGCATGAAGAACAATTAATCTATTGTAAAGTGCAGACAATGACCTGAATTAGGATAAATATCCTATAAGGGGCAAGATTCACATGGCATTTCAGCCCTTGGCCATTTCCTGTCCTCTGTCCTTGTTTGCCACACAAAGTAGCAGCATAGAAGGAATACTTCCAGGAGGCAGAGGGATGGCCATCTGGAAACTCCTCTGAACAGACAAGATTCCTAATCCTTTGGAATTTGAAATTCGGAATGAACACGCTGATGCAAACAGCATGCTTTGTCCTTTGGCCAAAAATTCAATTCTATTGCTCTATTGCCAAGTCAATTCCAGGCCTTATTGTCCTGGCTCCCTTTGCCTCATTTGATACTGTTGACCACTCCCTTCTCCTTGAAAGCCCTTGTTCCCTTGTATTCCATCATGCAACATTTTCTTGGTCCCTCTCTACATAGCTGACAGCACTTTGTCTATCTCTCTTGCTGATGACAGAGTTCTTCTTCCCAAAACAATAGTTTTGACCCCAGTACTGTGTGTGACTCCAGGGCTCTTTGTTCTTCCATTTGTTTTGTCTTTTTTTTTATTTTCATATGCAAATTAATTTTGACTCACAGTTTTAAGACTGATCTCTTTGGTGATGACTTTAAAGAAAAATGTCTGCCCTGATCTCCATTCTCACATCTCTAGCTTCCTGTGGGACTTCTCCATTTGGGAATCCTCCTATTTCTTCAAAAATGATCTCATCATGTCTCCCAGACAATTCCTCCTACTAACTTCCTTACTTCCTTCCCTGACATTTTCCTTTCTTCAATTCTCATGTGTCCTTGTTTGATTTCTCTCTCTCTCTCATTCCTTAAATATAATCTGTCACTGAATCTTGGAGATTCTTCCTTTGAAATGTTTCTTGAATTCTTGAGCAATTCCAATACCCCTAACCCCAGGTTCAGTCCTGATCATTTAATACATGAAAGTACAGAAATGATGCCTTAAATGACCATGACTCTGTAACACTGTTCCCAAATTCATCCTATAAACCATGACCAAGTGAGTTTCTAAAACACAACTATATGAAGTCTTCAAAAAAGTAATGCAATGTTATGCTACATTAATAGAGTCATTTACAATGACTATAACTAAATTCACTAAGCTGAATGTGCAGTTACTATCCCAGTCCAAAACCTTCTATTGCTCCTCATTAGCTACAGAATAAAGTCCAGCTATCCTCAAGTTCTCTTCAATCTTATGACTCCCCATGGGTGGGATTTTCTTCTTTGTGATTACTTCTAGGAAGTTCTAGATAGTCCTGTGCCATCTTTATCAATTAAATATACCAAGTTGGGTGTAGAATCAAAATCTGCTCATAGTGTACTCTTAGGAAGATGTCTCTTTCTTTTCCCTTCTCTCCTGTTTCTTCACATCCTATATACTCCTCCACTCTGTTTCATACTCTCAGAAACCATACAAAAGCTTCAGTCTATACTGCTTATTTTGCCATTATGTTTGCATGTCTTACCTTTCCAATTAGACTGATAGGTTAAAACAACAGACAAGGGATTAAATTCCCTTTTTTTTTTAAGAAATCCTCATCATCTTATACATATTATGCAACATTTATTTGTTGAGCTAATGGGTAGAATTTGTATTTTTATTTGTATTTTTTCTCTATGTAATGTTTGCTTTCATTCATAATCCTTCAAATAGTTTAAGAATGCTTGTTTATGGTATCAAAGGATTTTGAATCTAAAACTTGAACATGTCTCTGGGCAAAGATTTCAATTCTTTCACATTATGGTCAAGGAAATCAATGCCCAAGGAAATAGAAGATCACATAGCTGTCAAGCATCAGAGGCAACTGAATCTAGGTCCTCTGACTCCAGAACCATAATTTTCCCATTATTTTACAATGGCTCTTTAGTTTTCTTGTCCCCTAATTGTTCTATTCTTCAAGCTTAATATACCCACTTCCTTCAACATGTCTCATCTTATGATTCCAAAAGGCAGTTGCCTGTGCAGTAGCCACACACCAGTAAAACTATCTTGGCAGATGGGCCAATCCAGGTTAAGAGTAACCAACAGACCTCAAACCCATCAGTGAGTTGGGGGTGTGCTGAGGTGGGAGTGTGTCTATGCCAAATGTGAAGAATTCCACTGGATGAATGATCAGATGAAAACAATTTGTTCCAATGAACATGAAGGTGTTACATGAAGTAGGTGTTGTGGAACATTTGATGGTTGAACTTCATTTTCAAAGACTATGATGTTAGGGAGGTGATGCCGTGGCAAACATGTGAATTAGATTTGAGTGATGGGGACTGTGCTAAGTCACCAGCCTCACTTTCTCCTCCAGAGCCATATGGGTCCAGTGGCCAAGTATGGATGTGAGGGTTAAGTCACTTGCTAAGGTCATATAGCTAGTAAGTATCAAGTACCTGAGGCTGGATTTGACCTTGGGTCCCTTCACTCCAAGGCCAATGCTCTATCTGCTATGTCACCTAGCTTGGTCAGACATCAAAGATCCAAAAGGCATCTATTGCATCCTAGACCATGACCAACCATCGTGACTCTTGTCTTGCCATTGGACTTCAATTCCTTTGGAAGATAGAGGCTGAAAATTTTGTGCAACTTTACCTCACTTAAATCCCATTCCTGTGTAAGTTAAGACATCTCCTGTGATGCCATTAGTCCTCTTTGAAAATTAAAGGACAAAGAACACGGCGATAATTTTGTGGTCCTTAACTATCACAAATGTCCTTGTCTAGACACTCTGAAATGTGACAGTAAAATGAATATGTGGCAATAATATGCCACACCTGCGATTTAACATGGTCTTCCAAATGTTGTCTGCCCACAGGATTATTCCTAAACTGAACTTAGTCTTGCATCCGATGCCTCCAGCTATATAACTTAACATTTTATTAGCTTTTTTTGGCTGTACTATGGACTCATTTGCACTTTCAGTTCATTAAAACCCTAAACTGTTTTTCAAAGAAAATTATTTTGATCTACATCTTATCTAGAATAACTTTCAAAGCTAATTTTTTTTTTAAATCTAAGAGTAAGACTTTCTATTCATCTCTGTGAAATTTCATCCCATTTGCTTTATATCAGCCTTCCCTACTGGCCAATTTCTCATCCTGAATTTGCATTTGTCCTTTGGTCCCTGGAATCATATTACTAAGTCATGAGAGACCCAAGTCATGCTCACTTTAATTCTTGTTATGTTCTTCTCATTCTCCATGCTTCTCCATGTCTTTACCCACTGTCATCTACAATCACTCTCTCCTCCCAGCTTTTCTTTACATGTTGTCTTCATTAGAATTGATGTCTCTAAAAAAAAGGGGACCCAAGTTTAAATCCAGCCTCAGCACTTAATAATGCTTTATTTGCCTATGTTATTCAACTCCTCCTAATGTTGAAGTCTCATAAAATCCTTTTTGGATCCCAATTCTTGCATTCCAAGTCCTTGCTCTTCATTCCTATTTCATGTTATCAACAAATTTGATAAGTATGCCATCTTCACAGTTATTTAACTTACTGATTTTTTAAAAATGTTATAACAGTGGAAGGTTTAAACACTGGTCTCTGGGGGTGTTCCACTTTAGACATCTTTTCAAATTAACACTGAACTTAAACATTCAAGAAATGCTAGATATATCTTATTGTATTATGATGTTGCTTACAAATCATCTTCTCTATAAAAATAGAAAAAGATCATTTATGAAAAAAAGATTTTTTTAAAGTCTATATTTATTTTATCCATGGCCTCACATTGATCTTCAATTCTCAAGATGACTAGCCATGATTATTCCACTTATTACCCATTTTCTGGACTATTTTAATAATTCCATGTGGAGTTGAAAGTGCATTGCAGTCTTCATGAGTAGAGATGCTGATGAATGAATCTTAGAAAGAATGAAATGAATGCACCACAGTGTTATACCAGAAAGACACGTGGTCTTATAAGGTATTTTCCAGAGTCACAGAGAATTTCTTGCACAAAAATACAAATAGAAGAGTGATTCACTAATAGTGATGATGAAGTTTTCCAAATGGTAATATCCTGATTGCATCAAGCTCTGGGCCACTCTGGGGCCTCTGTAAAGAGATGCACTGTAACTGGAAATATATTTAGTTGGTCATTCACATTCAGAAAAAAAGTAGATGGAATATTCATATTTTTTAGTCTTTGAATGTAAACAATATGGTGAGTTTTAACATTCTTGTACTGAAGTTTCATATGCAGACTTAGCATTATATCAGAAAACTTACTACCACGAAAAGCACATCTATCAAATATGAAGTTTTCCTTTCAGATTGACTGTGTGGTTGCAAACAATTCAACATGATGACTGAAGAAGAAATAACAATCTAGGTATACATAACTTGTGTCCTGGTCAGTATTTAAGTCAAAGTCTTCTTGGATCAAAGTCTGGCAGCATGTCTTCTATGTAATGCCACAGTATGATTTACTCATGTTAAGAACATAATAGATACTTGTTCCACTGAAATAATATGTCAATGAATTAAATATAGCTATATTTTTGTTGTTAAAAGTAAAATGGGGGTGGCTAGGTGGCACAGTGGATAGAGCACCAGCCCTGGAGTCAGGAGTACCTGAGTTCAAACCCAGCCCCAGACACTTAATAATTACCTAGCTGTGTGGCCTTGTGGCCACTTAAGTGGCAAGTCACTTAACCCTATTTGCCTTGCAAGATCCTCAAAAAAAAAAGTGAAATGATGCATAGGACTAAACAAGCCTTTTGTTAACATAGTAAGCAGTATAAATCTAAAACCACTAGCCATTATATGTAATGGGAACAATCTAGAGGACTTTCAGGTGAGATCAGGGGTAATTAATAGTTAATAAAACCATTACTAGTTAATACAGTATGAGAAACAATCACTTTTGTACCAAGAAAAATAACTTAAGAATTAACATAAGTTAAGAACTTTTTTCAGGTGTTATGATTTTTCCAATAGAAAACTTTAGAGAATAAACTAAAAAATCAATATAACCAATCAGCAAAGTTGCAAGAAATAAAACAAACCAACATAAATCACTGATATTTTTCTTGCCAACAAAACCTAGAAGGAAAACATAAAAAAAGATAATTGAGAGTTTACTCAGAGTGATGTGAATAATATAAATAATGCTACAAAAAACTCTTTGGAGAAAGTCAGTTTGAAATAGAGAAATTTTCTTTGTTCAAGAGCACATTAAATCTACATATTCATTGCTATACAAAATATCCAAAGGATTACTTTCAAGAATTTCAACAAATAAAATTAAATTCATCTGGACCAAAAAACAGGTAAAGAATCTAAAGGGAAGTTGTTTTTAAAGCAAATATGCAGTTGACCTGGCTGTACCTGATCTAAATCTATGCTTCTAAGCAATAATCATTTTTAATGGTACTGGTTAAAAATATAGAGAGACGAATCAATAAAATAGCTCGTTTATATAACATAAAGAAGGCAACTTGAGAAGTATATTTTTTATATACTCCAAAGTTACTGAACACACTATACAGCAAATCTTCAGGGAAAAAAATCTGGCAAAAAAAAAATAGTTTTAGACCAATACTTCCCAATATGTACCAAGATTAGCCTTAAATTGATAGATGATTCATGTAAAAAGAGATATCTTAAACAAATTAGAGAAGTGAGGAAGACATTTCCTGGCATATCTATGGCTAGATGATGATTCTCTAGAGAGAATCAGAAAAGATACAATTTTGACTACTTTTAATGACCCAAACAAAACCAATGAAGCTAAAATTAGAAAGCAAACAGTTAACTGGGAAAAACAAATCTCTGATAAGAATCTTATTTCCAAGATACATAAGGAACTGCTACAGTTGTATTCCTCAGTTGATACATCAACAAAGTATGTGAACAGGCATTTTTCAAAGGTAGACAGATAATTTATTCACAGCCATATGAAAAAATGTACCAGATTAATAAAGAAATGAATATCGGAAGAACTTTGAGATCCCATCTCATATTCATTAGGTTGGTAAAACTGATCAAAAAAGAAAATGTAATATGCTTTAGGGGTTACAGAAAAACAGACTCATTCTTGTTCGATGAAGCTGGGGATTAGCTTTGCCATTCTGGTAAGTACATGGGAACTCTAGTTTGCAGAATTAAATTGATCTTTTCATATTACTTCCAGAGTTATTCTCCAAAGATATCAAAGAAACAAGGACAGAACATATAATACAGAAAGATACTAAGCTATATTTTTGGCAGTGGCAAACAACTTGGAAAAAAGAGAGTTCCTGTTAACTGGGAATAGTTGACCATATTATGGGATATGAAAATAGTAGAAAACTCTTATACCATGAAGAATCACAGGAGGAAGTTTTTGGAAAAACCTGGGAAGACTTGTATGAACTGAAGCAGCATTGAGAATAAGAACTACTTTTACAAGAACAATATTGACAAAATAAAATACTATAGGACTCTTGGGGCCCAGTGGATGGAACACTGAGTCAGAAATCAGAGAAGACTGAGTTCAAATGTAACCCCCCCAAGTACAAGTATGATCCCAGCCAAATCTCTTAACTTTGAGGTACCTGCCTTGCAGAGTATGTTTGTAAAATATTTAACACAGTGCCTCGAATATAATAGGTTTAATAAATGCTTATTCCCCTCCCTTTCAACTCTGATGAATACAGACTTCAAGAATCTTATATTTTTTCAGTGAACATTGAACATGGAATTGAGGCAAACAAGGTTAAGTGACTTGACCAGGATCGCCCAGATAGTAAGGATCTAAGGGTAAATTTGGACTTAAAAAGATGAGTCTTCCTGATTCCAAGTTCAGAGCTCTATCTTCTGCACTATCTAGCTACACACATTTTTTTCTGTCTCCTCTTAAAAGAACAATGAAGAATCTAGATAGCTACCCTTAGCTAGAGAAATGTTGACTTAAGTTACAAAATGAGACATACATTTTAGGATATGGTTGAAGTAGAGATTTATTTTTGCTACACTGCATATTTCATATAAGGCCTTTTCCACCTTTGAGGGGAAGCAAAGAAAATGAATTTTAGTCAAATGAAAAAAAAATGTAAGCTTCTTGAAGTCTGGTAGTGTTTTATTTTTGTAGTTTTGTTATTCAAATAAATTATGGCATTTGACACATGGTAGTTGTTTTGAAAATGCTTGTTCATATTATTAAAAAAGACACAAATCACAGTGGTTGCCCAAAGCTGAGGACCTAACCCATCATTGTGCATCATGGCTTAAATAGAGTTTTGAGAAGCTCCTTTTATGTCCTTCATCTCCACTACCATACCAGCCAACTCCTCAGTGCATCCTGAACTTTGGTCTAAATTTATTACAGATGTACATCTTTTCTATCTTTCCTTTCTTTGTATGTCCCTGTTTTCCTTTTATATATATATATATATATATATATATATATATATATATATATATATATATATATATATATACCTTCTTAAAAAACAAGATCATCTGATTGCTTCCTGCATACTAATTTCCTCAGACACCCACCACTCTCTCTCTCTCTTCTTTGTCATCATAAACATAGATCATCCTATGGTTTGAATTTCACTTTTGAGACCCCCCCCAATTCTCTTCTAGAATCTCTTAACTATTTTTAACTCCCAGGAATTCCAAAATTTATCAAAATCTGCTTTCCAAAATTCTGTGATCTACTCCTTGACTACTGTAAACTTTCAGATTATGAGAACATTTTCTTCTGAGGATCCCATCACTTTCTCTTTATCACCTAACATTTCTTTGTTGGCAGATGGACAATATAGACCTGGACAAATGTAGCCTTAGACAATTCAGTGGTATACTTCATCGGAAAATAAACCACATATGAATGTTCTCTGCCGGTCATCTGGCAGAAATCATTAGCCATCCTTTTGTGAGCATCCAGTGGCTATTTGCAATGCTATGCCACTGTGATGAAATAGTGAACAACTCTGATGAGGATCTGAAACAAGATAGTGAGCTTAAAAGACAAGTCCCACTAAACAGGTGTCAAGTCTGTGACTATAAACCCACATACTAGACTCTGTGTATCTATATGCAGTCATGTTAGTGATCCTGATTTTCCTTCTGGATACCCAAGGACCAGAAAGAGAAGAGAGGAGACAGATAAAAAGAGGATCAAGCTAAATAAGATATATAGGTTTGAAGAAAATAAACCATGTTAAGTCCCTCAGGCTAAATGTGGGCAGCTTAGCTAAGCAATGACTAATTGGGGGTAATGATGCCATTCAGATACTTGTAGGCTGATGTAAATACCAAGGAGGGAGAAGAATTGTTTACCAGAGAACAGGAGAGTAATGGGATGAAGTCAAGAAAGAAAAATATTAGTCTAAGTATCTGAATGTATCTTCTGACAGTGAAAATTGTGCTTGGAAGGAAAAAGGTGAGGGAAATGTGACTCAAAGTGTTTATGATGGGGTAGAACATTCCACCAAGGGGTTCCAATAGGGAACTATTCTTTTTTATTTGAGTCTCATGGTTTCTTTCCTTGTTATGCAATATATGCAACTTTACCCCCTCTATATATCTAATTCTTTCATACTCCCATCAATTTAAAAAGGTAAGAGACTTTACTCATTTAGCAATCAAAAATAAATGGACAATCTATAATCATATAAATTCCTAATGGGTCATTGAAATAATTCTAATTCACTAAAAAGTGTGTAGCTAGATAGTGCAGAAGACAGAGCTCTGAACTTGGAATCAGGAAGACTCATCTTTTTAAGTTCAAATTTACCCTTAGATCCTTGCTATCTGGGTGATCTTGGTCAAGTCACTTAATCTTGTTTGCCTCAATTCCTCATCTTAAAATGAGGAAAGAAAAAAAAATGACAAAGCACTCTAGAGTTGTTGCCAAAAAAAAAAAAAACCACATCCAAATGGGGTCAGAAAAATTGAACATAGCTGATGACTCAATAACAATAAAGTTCATGACAAATAAGTTTTTAAAATTCAGTTCCAAATTATATTTTTCTTCTTCTTCCTCCTCCATTCAATGGGAAATTAAGAAAAATAAAAGCCATCATATCTAATTTTATAAACACATTTTTCACATTAATTATGTTTTCCCGCCTCCCAAAAATCCAAGTAAAAGAAATAGGAGAAAATGAGTTTCAGTTTTCACTCTGAGCTCCTCAATGCTCCATCTGGAGGATGTTTCCTCATGAGTCCTTTGTAACTATGATTGGTCATTGTATCGATCAGTGGTCCTAAGTCTTTCATTGTTGATTATCTTAAAAATATTGCTATTGGAAATGATTCTCTTGATTCTCCTCATATCGCTTTGCGTCAGTTTATACAAATCTTTTCAAAGTTTTCTGAAACCATTCCCTTTACCATTTCGTTTTTTTTTTTTTTTTTTTGCAAGGCAAATGGGGTTAAGTGGCTTGCCCAAGGCCACACAGCTAGGTAATTATTGTCTGAGACCGGATTTGAACCCAGGTAGTCCTGACTCCAGGGCCAGTGCTTTATCCACTACGCCACCTAGCCACTGCCCCTTTACCATTTCTTACAAGAAAACCATTCCATTATATTTATATACTACAAGCTATTCAGTTATTCCCTGATTGATGACCACCCATTCAATCCCCAGTGCTTTGCAACTATAAAAAGAGATGCTATAAATATTTTCTTTTTTATCTATTTAGGGTTTAGACCTGGCTGTGGTATCTCTAGATCTAAAGGTATGTACAGTTTGATGGTCCTTTGGGCATGGATCCAAATTGCTTTCCAGAATGTTTGGACTAGTTCTCACCTTTACTGAGAGTTCATTTCCCCCCATATGCCTTTTAGGATTTGTCATTTTCAATGAAAGGATTTTGAAAAAAAGTCTTGGAAAATCTTAAAAAGTCAGTTATAAGTTCTCCCTTCCCTTCATCACACTCATTATAAAATTTTAGAAATGCTCATATTGGTTGCAATGAACACATCATACACTATGCCCATTTTTTGTGATGCTATTTACAGGCAAAATAGGACCAAGAAACCTTCCTCAGAAACTGGTGGAGTTGGACTGGTTAGCTGAGTGAATTCCTATTTTCTCCAATTGGCATGATTCCCCAAGAAATCTGCTTCTGGAACTGGTCCAGTAGCTATATGATGGCAGTCACCTTCCTCATTGCTTTTCCTTCCACATTCAACTGTACCTTACTCTTGATGAAATCACTGAGATATCCAAAAAGGACCAGTCCCTACCTTGGCTCCCTTTGTTCATGAGGGGCTAACTAACTCCCTCTGATTTTGGAAGGGAAAGTAAACTCCAGTTAAACTAAAAGGAATGACAAGTGGAACAAGCAAACTCAAGATGTGATTGACTTGGCCACCTTGCGGTACTCGATCCCTAGTCTATTCTAAATATGCAAAATAGCCAGTAAAAGTAAGGAAACTGTAGAAATCTCTTCTTATGGTCCTGGGATGTCTGCATGCACACAGGAAGAAAAACCAAAATTGTGTCTCAAGTTGTTAGAAAGGCCTATTAGAGAAGCTGTAGATTTAGTCCTATTTTCAATTGTGACATTCTTTGTGGGGTGAAGGTCAAGGATATATCTTTAAAAGTCCCAATTTTCTAGGGTTTGGGAATTCAGTTGGACAGATCCTCTCAGAGGAAGACTTGCTATCCAGAGCCTAAGGCAAAACAAGACAAAACAAAACTTTAAAAAGTAACTCATTGAACCTGGAGGTGGGGAAGGTATTCACTTAAAAATTTCCTTTGGCAGGGAAAAAAAAAAGATAAATGTTGGTTTACATCCTGTAGGTCATTTGAATTATTCATAACAACTGAGTTTTCCATGCCCTTTTTAATATTCCAGGGGCTCATATGGATATTTAAGTTGCCCTGAGCTCTGTCTAAGGGGGGGGCGGGGTGGGCTGGAGCCTTGAATAAACAGAGTCTTCTTATCTAAAAGTACATATTCATGTCAGTTTTGTTTGGTTTCAGAATGACTTGAAGAAAGAAAGGACATAAAGATGTATTGAAATTCTGCATATTTTATCACTGACTTGAATATGGGATGAATATGTTGGGTATGAGAGTACTTTTACCTTTCTCCTCTTTCTGCAGGATGCCAACCAATCCAGCCAATTCCTTGTTAGCATTTCCCATGAGCATCTCCTGATATTCTCCTATTTCCTTTTAAATTCCCACCTCATTAAACACCTTTCTTTTTTCCAAAGCATGGTAAACACTACACTTACAAAACAAAAAAATTAATTTTTCTTTTCTCTCTCTCTCTCTCTCTCTGTCTCTGTCTCTCTCACTGTCTCTCTCCATTGTTTTTTTTTCTCTCTCTTCATTATACATATACTATATATACTAAAGAATATATTTATAAAAATAGGTCTACACAGACACACACACACATATAGATCCATTTCTGATATGTTCCCTTCAGAGTTCCCTTTAGCTACAGGTTATCAAAGTTGTGTCCAATTTAATCTTCAATTCTGTTAATATTTCGAATTCCTCTAGAGGAAGACAAATGGAGTAAGTAACTTTTCACTTTTATAAAACTCTCTCCCTGTCAGTCAGGTGTGGGGCAAACTCAACTCTTGTAAACTGTGTTTTCTTTTCTTTTTTTTCCCATAAGATGCCCTATGGGATAGTAAGTCAGCCAATCACCTAACATTTAGCAAGCTCTTACTTGGTGCCAGACACAATGCTATGCAATAAGGATAGAAAAAACAAACAATCATAATAAACATATAAAAAAGATGGCAGGCAGCTAAAAGAGTCCTTGTTCTCTTCTAGAAAAAGAGAAAATGTAAACAATTAAGTTCATACAAGAATGTTAAGAATATATGGAAGGTGGTCTAAGAGAAGAAAGTTCTAGCAATTGATGGTCCAGGAAATGTCTACTCCAGAAGGTGTGACTTGAAGTGAGTCTTAAAGAAGACCAGGGAGACAAAAGGGATGGAGAAAGTTCAGTTAAAAAAAAAGAGAGAGATAGGACAAAGACAGGACAAAAGGAGCTGATATCTTGTATTGAAAGCCATTCAAGTAGACCAGACATGCTGGATCATGGAGTGGAGGGAGAGGGCAAAGTTTAAGAGTTTTCAGGAAAGAAGAGACCAGGAAATAATGAGCTTTAAAAGCTGCACATTGGGTTTTACATTTTATCCTGGGAATAAGAGGAATCATTTTAAACATCCTTGAATAGTGGGGTGATATACTTATATGTGTGAGAAAGAAAATCAATTTGGAATGGTGATGGACTAATTATGAAGAATGGGTTGGAATAGGGGACAGATCAAGATGACATCACCTGCTGAAGTTGGAGAGGTCCATAGATGGTTCCTTTGAAAGCAAGGTTTGTTTTTTCCCTTTCTTAGTATCCCCATATCTTGGCACATTGACTAACACATAATGGGGACTTGATAAATAAAATAAATAAATAAAATCTATGAGACATATTATGAGGATGAAAATGGCAATATTTGACGATGAATTGGATATGTAGGGAAAATGAGGGGAAAGAACCGAGGATAAAACTGAAGGTGCTAGCCTAGGTGACTAACTGAATGGTGGAGGTTTCAGGAACAATAGTTAATCATAAAAGAAGGGATGATTTTAGTTCTATTTTAGATAAAGTGAAGTTGAATGTCTAAGAGATAGTTCGTGATTCAAGACTGATTGGGTATACCTATATAGTTCTGGGAATTCTCTACATAGAGTTTAATAAGCAAACCCATGGGAAGGTATCACCAAATGAGATAAGAGTAGGGAGAAGAAAGTCCAGGGTGAAGACTTTGGGGCACCCTTGTTAATGACATTGCTGGAAAACCAACACAATGCAGAAATATAGCCATGGACTTTCTTCCTGCAAAGTAAATAAGGTCAGGAACATGATGTGTGCAATGATATCCATGATGTAAATAAAAAAACAATCAAAACTGGACATTGTGAAATTATAATAACTAATTTTGGCCTCGAAGAAGAGATTATGAGGAGGCACTCCAATCCATAGAGGTGGGGGAATACAGGTTTGGAGCACAGCATACAATGTCTGATTTTGTCAAGATTCAATGAATTTCTTTCATTTAAAAAAATTGTTATAAAAAATGACTTGATTGAAGAGGGAAGGGCATACAGGGAACATGTAGTTGATACAAAACTAGATCTCAGGCAGCTGGGTGGTACAGTGGATAGAGCACTGATCCTGGAGTCAGGAGTCCCTGAGTTCAAATCCGGCCTCAGACCCTTAATCATTACCTAGCTGTGTGGCCTTGGGCAAGCCACTTAACCCCATTTGCCTGGCATTGCCCCCACCCAACAAAAAAAAAACTAGAAGATCTTACTGAAGTAGATTTATTTATTCCAAAGCAACAGTTTTGAGAATATTTGATGAGACCTCTGTGTATAGGAAAAAGGACTTGGGTAATGACATGAGTCCTTTCCCTGGAGTGGGGACATGCTAGGTAATTGTGAGTATATAGGGAAATAGGTGGAACCTGAAAGAGTTTCTCATCGAGGACTTGGTACTTAACATAGGAACCAGGGGATCAAATTAGAGCAGGAACAGTGGGTGGAGAATGGTGCATTAAAGATATCCTGGTTCACAGCCATCACCCAAAAATGTATCATCAAATTAACTTAAATCCCCTTGAGTGGCCTTTAAATAAATCTCCTCCTTGGAAGGATCTCTAAGGATATTTGGTGACTTGGGATGTAGCAGAATCTGTCCTTCTGACAGGGATGGAAACAGCTGATGTTGTCAGTGATAGCTTCTCTTCAGAGAGCTTATTTTAACACACTTTTCCCTCTGTTCTATAAAAGATGCGTTCATCTTAATAAAGATTACTATCCAGCACCAGGAAATGGAACTTCCACTGATGTAGGCTATGGATACTGGTTCATTTGGCTGATGTCAGTCCAAGACTCTCTAGCTTAACCTTTCTACCTGAGTTGGGGCAAAAACACATCACCTGGAAGAAGTCTACAGGAGGGGACAAGGGGGACAAGAGGGGGTGTGAGGCCTTTGAACATTTTTATGAAAGATCTCTTCAACTTCTCACCCACTATGATTGTTGATGGATGAAATCCCCAAGCCAGTGCTTTGGAGTAGCTTCTTCCAAAGCATGGAGTTTGAACAGCACTGAGTATCTGCATTATCCATACTGGTCCAGGGAGGTTTGGAGAATAAATAAGACATGTATGAAAGAATGCTCAGCATGCAAAAGAAAATGATCTTCATAGATTTTAAAAGCTCCATTTCCCACAGTCGTTTTCTGATAAACAATGAATAGACCCTTTTAAACTCATTCTCCCTGTAATTACTCTGAATTAGTGAAGTCTTACAGTGTACATTAAAGCAATCACTTAGGTTAAAAACACCCCCTTTTGAGAAGCCTAGGTTTCCTTGCTTCACAATTGTCACTGACTGTCACCCAAGGAGGGGCCTGGTATGAGGGACTTGCCTAGGGATCCTATATAGGTGGCATTTATTGAGCTTAATGTGTATTTAGGAGGCAATGGGAATACAAAGTCTTTCTTAAAAACAAAAAACAAAAAAACAAAATAAAACAAAAAACATCTGTCCTTGAGGAGTTTCTCTTCATCTTGGACCTGTCCTTGGTATAACTTGAGGAGAGGAAAGGGCACTGGGAATTAGGTGGCATCAGAAGAGGCTTTCTGAAGGAAATGGCAGGATACCTCTCTCATTCATGATGTGGGTCAACTTTTGTTTCTTCGTTCAATATTTACTTCCATATTTATATGAAGGGACAAGGAGGGAAACTGAACTTTTATTTCATTGGCAGAGAGAGTTCTCAATAAGAAATTCCCACTACTAGTGAAGGTTGGCATCTTCTCTTCAACTTACAATCTTGCTTAAATCACTGAAAGAGCAAGTGTCTTGAAATTTGTTCAAGGTCCCAATATGGTAGAGCTCAGAGACTGGATTTGACTATAGGTCTTGGATCTTAGGTCAACTCTCTTTTATACTAGATCATATTGACTCTACATATATGTTCAAATAAGAAGACATGTAAATTATCATAGGACACATGCCAAGGGACTAAAAATTATTCTACTGGATAGACCTACTGGTCTTCATAAACCTTCTTCTGTAGATATTCCATAGGAGTATCTTTTCCACTCTAAGCCATGCATGTGGGGAGAGTCTTTTTTCAGTTTATCACATGGAGGCTGATGAATAGAGAAATCTTTTAGAGATATAGTGTGAGGAAAAGTAAATTCTGGGGTCTTCAGGAATTTCAGGAAAAATAGAGAAAAACAGATTTTAAGTTAGGAGAATGAGTTTCGGTTTGCTAGTCTATGCTATAGAACCTTTACATAAAACACTGTAAAAATATTGTTTGCTACTAGAATATAGTGCCATTAGATGGTATTTTTGGTGCATGCATGCATGCATGTGTATATGTCTGTTCCATATGAAGGGGCAAGATTAAAAATCACCCTACCTTAATTGGATTAGATCCATTTATCACTCAGTTATTCATTAGGAACTAAGATGACCTAGATATGTCCCCAGGTGTGACAGGAGGCCTGTTGAGATTTGCTGGGAGACATCCTTATGTAGCTTATATAAAACCAGGGAGCTAGGTCAGAAACCAAGAGACTGAGTAAGAAAAAGTCCAAAAGAAAACATTGAAGAAAAGCTCCTAAAAAGAAACATTTGAGACAGAGAGAGAGAAAGAGAGAGAGAGAGAGAGAGAGAAATCCCTAGATCTCAGATTAGTTCTTCTTCCTATCTACAGTTTGGATGGAATAGGATCTTCTAAGGTTTGAAGGATCAGAAAGACTTTGGAGTTCAGATTTCCCATTCAGCATTCATTCAATCAATAAACATTTATTAAGTCCCTACTTATATTCTAAACATTGTTCTAAGGCAGGAGATGTAAAAAGGGGGAGAAAACCAGTTCCTGCCCTCAAGAAACTATCAATCTAAAGGAGGAGACAGTAAATGAGCAAGTATATATAAAAAGCTAAATCAGGATAAATAGAAAATAATAGAGGGAGGGCACTAGAATTAAGTGAGGTTGTTCAGACTTCCTATAGATGATAGGATTTGAGTTAGGCCTTACAGGAAGCCATTGTATCTGGGAGGGAGGAAGGAGACCATTCCAGACCTGAGAGACTACCAGAATGTCTAGAACCCAGAGATGTAGTATATTGTTCATGGAAGGACAAGTAGGGAAGTGTCCTTGGACAGAAGAAGAAGAATAGGGAGGAATAACATGAAGACTGGCAAGGCAGGAGACAATAGGAAAAGAGGGCCTTTGGACTCCAATTGGAAGTTGTTGGGTTTTTTTTTTTAATCCTGGAGGTCACTTGAGTTTGTTGAATTGGAGAATAATGCGGTCGGAACTGTGCTTTAGAAAATCACTTTGGTGACTGAATGGAGGATGGACTGGAGTGGGGAGGAACTTGGGGCAGGTAGACCTCTGCACTAAGCTTTTTGAAATAGTCCAAGTCTGAGGTAATGAGGACCTGTACCATGGTGGGGGCAGTATCAGAGGAGAAAAAGCAATATTGGAGAGATGTTCCAAAGGTGAACAGGCCTTCTTGACAGATTGGATGGATGTATGGGGTGGATGAGTTAAGCATGGCATGTAGCTTGACCATCTGAGGGACTGAGAGTACAGTGATACCTTCTAAAGTCACAGGGAAGGTATACCAGGGTGGGAAAAATAATAAAATTAGTTTTGGACATTTGAATGTATCTACTATGAGAAATATGAATTTGTCTATTTAGATATTAAGTTCAAAATGTCTGAAGTCTGTTGGAAATACATTATTACATCACAGTGAGGACAAAGATGGCTGATAGCATTGTCTGCATTTGTCAGAGTATAAGAGATTGTATATGGTAAAGAAAGTAAGATTCAAAGTTCTAATACTACTAAAAAACTCTTTTGTCATACGTAAACACTTTAAGGACTCCAAGGACCTGTGAATTACCTCTTCATTGGGTCATCCTACTGTAATACAGCATTCAAGATCTGCACAAAGGAAGGGAGGGGAAGAGAAGAACAAAAAACCCACAGCACATGATGGGCGTGTGCGCATGTCCACACCAAACCAGAGTTTATGGAGAATGATCATGAAACCAAGACAGAAAAAAAGAAAAAAATTAGAAAAAATATTTAATAAATAGATGAATAAATGAAAAGGACAGTGAGGCACCAAAAAAAAACAAATTACCTCTTCATCACAAGTATTGTCTGGGTTTAAGACCATTTCCCCCCCTGGACTCTTCTATACAAGGGTGAGAATATAAATTCCACAATTTTGGTGGGATATTTGATAACATATTCTTATGATAAAATGACTGAAGGGAATATTCTTATAAAAGTTGTCTGATGAGGTGGCTAGGTGGTGCACTGAATAGAGCACCAGCTCTGGAGTCAGGAGTACCTGAGTTCAAATCCAGCCTCAGACACTTAATAATTGCCTAACTGTGTGGCCTTGGGCAAGCCACTTAACCCCATTGCCTTGCAAAACCCTAAACAAAAGTTGTCTGACATTAATTGATATCAACAGATAATAATTTTAGGAATTCTACTGGTTGGGGCTCACAAAAACCTTATTCTTGGTCAACCCCATCCTCAGGTGCTCAAGTTAAACTCTACAATCTTTAGGGAAAAGTAGCCCTGTTCTAGAAACCCCCACTTGTTTATTCAGTAGGAGTTGGGAAAGTGATATAAATGAATATATATATATATATATATATATATATATATATGAATATAAATGATATATAAATGAATGTGTATACCCACATTTCTATGCATAGGAGTTGTATGTTCCATAACTAACTACATCTATTTCCAGACATATTTCTGTGTACTACAAATGTTTTTTCTGGCCAAACAAAATTCTGGTTACATGGGTAGACTGGTACTTGGAGAATACATATCTATCATCACTAAGATTGAGTTTAGAGATTTTCTAAGTTATAGACCTGCTGTAGTTTATACTCTAAAAATCTATGCTTTAAGTATCCATGCAAACTTTGGAGAAATTACAGCAAAACTTGAAGAAATTTATATCTAGAAGCTTAGTCTGCTCACGTATCCAGCATCATGACCAAACTACAAAGAAATGAATATTGTCAAATAAACTGTCTCATTTATGCCTAGAGTTGCAAAAATACAACTCAATTTAACAGTCTTCCAAGAATTTAATCAAAATACTTAATATGAATTCTTATTATGGCAACATTTACCCGGGGATATTAAATTGAGTAAGAGTAGGAGTTCAATTTAATTATGAGGTTTTGATGACTGTTGATGTTGAAATGCTAAGTAATACTTTGAATTATAATGAACAAATCTAAGCAAGTAATAAAATCACTTGTGTGTGGTTTTTAAAAGAGAAAAAATACTTAGGAGGCACCTCTTCCAATGTTTAATTTCTTTTTTTTTTACAAAATACAATTCTGTTACATTATTTAAGAACTTTCATCTGTTGCACATTCTATTTCAACATTATTAGAAAACAAAATGGCTAGGATTAAGGGCATTTAAAGATTACAAATTTCAATATCTCTCTTGTGTTCAATCAGATGACCCCAGCTGACAATGATGTTAATGACCCACAAATTTTCAAGAAAAAAATTGTTAGCTTGTTTTTTTTTTTCTGATTATCTAATGCATTTGTCACAAAGCTCCTTTCCTTGCCAAGATGACTGCCAAGAGTTTGGTTTTTGGTTTTTGGTTATTTCCCCTGCACTTCAGGGATCCTGTCACTAGGTGGTGGTAGAAAGTCATCATTGTGATTGGTTCAAGTCAGCTTTTGCAAAAATCCAAGATGGTGGCACTTTATGCTGGTGCATGTATAAACACATGTATAGAATGCAGTGTATTTACATACAACACATCTCTGTGGGCATGTTGTTGAATTGTTTGAGTCATGATCATCTCTTCATCAAGACTCCATTTGGGATTTTCTTGTCAAAAATATGGAAGTGGTTTGCCATTTCCTCCTTAGGTTCATTTTATAGATGGGGAAACTGAGGCAAACTGGCTTTAGTGACTTGTCCAGGGTCTCCCAACTAGTAAATATCTGAGATCATATTTGAACTCAGAAAGATGAGTCTTTCTGACTTCAGGTTTAACACTCTATCCAATGTGCCACCTAGCTCCCTTCATCTTTACACATACTTAAGTAATGTTTGAACAAACTTGACGTTACTGATGATATTTTTTCAGTTATACCTGTGATCCAAAAGCAGCCACAAAGGGCATCTATAACTGAGAAATGAAGTGATTCAGTTACACAGCCAGAAGGAGGAATACCAGAGAGCTTCAGGACTCTACTCTTACCTGAAGATCTCTGACTGCTGAGTGGTTCTTCCGCAGCAGGATTTATGACTAAAAGTCACATGGGAGGTAGATATGTGAATGGGCAGGCAATGAGCTTTGGCAGATTTGGGGAAGACATTAATGGCATCAAAGATCCATCGAAGCATCAAACCACTTCTTTCCAGTGAGAAAATGTAATACAAAACTTGGATATTTTCACCTTCTTATCTCCTCCCCTGCCAGGAAGACCTTAGCTGCAGGCATCACTTGCCTCTACCTGCGGGTTCAGGCCCAAGATGTCATGGAAGCACTTTTTGCCCTAGGAATGTATATATTAGGACCTCCTGGTGGAGAAGATGTGACTTCAAATGGAGATTCACAACATAATACTTTCTTTGTTGGTGTTTTAATCCTTCTCACCTACCTGTCTGGATTTGGGGCTTTTGGCTTGCCTTAACCTTTAATACCCTCCTGCCCCTCAGCTTGTGACTCATCTAACTTCTCCTTGCTTTATTCTGGACAATGATGGGTTCCCATGCTATTTTCTACTCCTGGCCATCTGGAGAAGAGCTTAGTGAACCCCACTGCAGTGTCAACTCTTCCTTCCCTTTCCCCCAGAATCTTGATGTTACATTAAGGTATAGAAAGGGATCTTCCTTTAACAGGTACTTTCTACTAACCATCTTAATCTGAAATACTAACCTTGTCCCATGAGCTTAAGGCCTCCCTTACATCCTCTTTTCTATAATCATGCAACCATCATTCTAGGTCGGACCCCCATCTCTTTCACCTAGATTATTGCCATAGACTGCCAGCTGAGCTCTGGGATTCAATCTCTACCCATTCCAATACTTGCTCCTTACAATCACCACAATAATTTCCTAAATGACCAGTCACAAAGAAGCAATCTTCTTCTTGTGAAAAAATAGAGAACTATCTTATGAAGAGTGGGAAATGGCACACCCCTAGCCACACACCATTGATTCTCTATTATCAAAGATAAAATATAAACTCCTCTTTCTGCTAGTTGAGCCTTTCTACCACCTGTTCTCTCCCTGCCTTTCTGCTCTTCTAACATATTACTCATCTCAACATGTTCTCTTATCTAGACATTACACTTAATTTCTTATGCCTGGGTGGTTATACTGACTGCTCTCTCTAATAGCATCCACTCTATCATAACGATTGTGCGTTCTTTTTGTAAAGATTTGTTTTCTTGTACATTTTTATAATATTTCCCTAATACTTCTCCCCTCCAACATGAATTTCTTGAGGGCAAGGCATCTTGTCTCTTTGGGTTTGGATCCTCAGTTCTTGACATATGGTAAGTACTTAATTGCTTGATTGATTGACATATCACCATATAATTTTCAGGCCTTCACATGAATAATGTTCATTGATCCTCATGACAACCCACCTGTTCATTCCCATGTTCAATTATAAATTCTAATTGTTGGTTCCCCCTTATATCAGAATTCTGCTTTTGACTTCTGTTCCTTTATATTGAGAACTCAATTTCCCAGCTAAACTCTTCATATCAGCAATTAAATGCCTACTGGGTACACAGTTTTATTCTGAGAAAACCACCTGGCCATGTGTGACTCTGCTCTATCATCTCAGGGCTCTATTCTCTTAGAGATGAATAGGAAGAAAAAAGGAACAGAGAAGGTAGAAAAACTACATCAGAGGGAGATCATCCCAATACAATCCTTCTTAAGCAAAGCATTATGGTGAATGTGTTGGGGCATTGGATCAGATCTGAGTCTGAGACACATTCTGTGAAACACTGGGCAAGTAACACCTCTCAGAACTTCCAAGCAATCCTTCTTGGGTTCTAAGTGGTAGAGCAAATGCTGGTCTGTACTGGGAAAAGCAGTTTTCTCACCAGGGACTCCCTAAATTAATAAAATCATATGTGATCTAAAAAAATCAAGGAAAGGTTACAGAGTTTAGATGAATCTCCATCCCTTTGCTCAAGGAGTTGCCAATATGGTTATAAACAGAATCACAGATTTAGATAACCTTAATGTTCATGTACTTTGTTTCTGTTGTTTTTATTCTATTATTTCTGTCACATCCAACTCTTTGTAACCCAATTTAGGGTTTTCTTGGAAGACACACTGGAGCAGATTACCATTTCCTTTTCCAGTTCATTTTACAAATGAGGAAACTGAAGCAAACAGGGTTAAATGACTTGCCAAGGGTCATACAGCTAGTGAGTGTTGGAGACCAGATTTGAACTTAGGAAGATGAGTCTTTCTGACTCCAGGTCTGGTCCTCTATATACTATACCACAAAGCTGTCTCTGATGTGTCACACATCTGCTTTGGAGATGTGAGGAGCAAAGGTTCATGAAGGAATGTCACTACTAAGGATAGGGATTGAGTAAAGCTTTTGAGTTGATTTTGAGTTGAATGGAAAAGAATTTCATGTGCTAATTACTGCAGCTAGATACAAGGGAAATGGAAAGAAGGATTCTAAAGGCAGGGATTAGACCTTATTTTTTTTCCTGAAATAAAGTGATTGGAAAAGAGTAATATTAGATGAAGTCAGTCTGTGAAGGTTATAAACTCCAACAAAGTACATTATAATCTATACTTAGTAGGTAACAGAAAGTCAAGTAGGTAAGTGGTACAATGGATAAAGCACCAGCCATGGAGTTAGGAGGACCTGCATTCAAATCTGGATTTCAGTCTCAGATACTTAACGCTTACTAACTGTGTCACCTTGGGTACATCACTTAACCCTGATTGCATTGCATCCAGGTCAACTCCAGGCATCAGGATTCATAGCTGGCCATTGGACCCACAAGACTCTAGAGGAGAAGGTGAGGATGGTGACTTGGTACAGCCCTCCTTCATGCAAATCTAGTTCATGTGCTCATCATGGCATCACCTCCTCCTCTTTAGGAATGAAGGACAAACAACAGTAACAATAGGAAGCCATTGGAGATGACTGAGCAGAAGAATGGCATGGCCAACCCATACTGGCAGAAAAAAATATTTGCAAGTAGTCTGAAGGACAGATTAGATGGCATGCCTGGATTTTGGAATAGAGTCAAAAGGCCATCAAACTGTGTATGACCTTGGAAATGGCAATGATACTACTTAGGGCTGTATCCAGTAATACCACTATTACCTTATCATCTTTAGGGGATCCCCTTAAATAGGCATCAATTTATATGTACTAAAATATTTCTAGTAGCTTTGTATGGTGGCAAAGAAATGGAAATTCAGTGGATATCCATTAACTTGGGAATGTCTGAAGTTGTGATATATGATTGGGTTGGATGGAATATTTTTGATTTATCAGAAATGAGAAGAATGCATTCAATAAAACATGGGAAGATTTATATGACTTGATACAAAGTAAAGTGAGCAGAACCAGAAGAAGAAGCTACACTGTGATGACAATATTGTACAAGGAAAAATCTGTGAATGGTTTAGCTATTTTCAGCAGTAATCTAAGACAATTTGAAGGACATATGATGAAATATGTTATTCACTTCCAGAAAAAGAATCTTTGGATACTGAATACTGATCAAAACATTTTTAAACTTAATTTTATTGGAATATTTTTCTTTATTTTCTTACATAGTATGACAAATATGGGATAATTTAGCATAAATGCACTAGCATAACTTTATCAAATTCCTCGACTTCTCAATGAGGAGGTGAAGGAGGGTGTGAGAGAATTTGGGACCCAACATTTTTAAAAAAATTATTTATTTATTTTGAATTTTACAATTTTGCCCTTAATCTTGCCCCTCCCCACAGAAGGCAATCTGTAGTCATTACATTGTTTCCATGCTATACATTAATCTAGGTTGAATGTGATGACAGAGAAATCATATCCTTAAGGAAAAAAGTAAAGTATAAGAGATATCAAAATTACACAATAAGATGATTTTTTAAAAAAATTAAAGGTAATACTCTTTGGTCTTTGTTCAAACTCCACAATTCTTTCTCTGGATACAGATGGTCTTCTCCATCGCAGATATCCCAAAATTATGTCTGATTGTTGCACTGATGGAATAAGCAAGTCCATTAAGGTTGATCATCACCCCATGTTGCTCTTGGGGTATATAATGTTCTTCTAGTTCTGCTCATCTCGCTCAGCATCAGTTCATGCAAAACCTTCTAGGCTTTCCTGAACTCCCACCCCTCCTGGTTTCTAATAGAACAATAGTGTTCCATAACCTACATATACTACAGTTTATTCAGCCATTCTCCAATTGATGGACATTCACTTGATTTCCAAATCTTTGCCACCACAAACAGGGCTGCTATGAATACTTTTGTGTATAAGTGATGTTTTTACCCTTTTTCATCATCTCTTTAGGGTATAGACCCAATAGTGGTATTGCTAGATCAAAAGGTATGCACATTTTTGTTGTCCTTTGGGCATAATTCCAAATTGCTTTCCAGAAAGGCTGGATGAGTTCACAGCTCCACCAACAGTGTAATAGTGTCCCAGATTGCCCACATCCCTTCCAACAATGATCATTATCCTTTCTAGTCATATTGGCCAGTCTGAGATGTGTGCTTTAATTTGCATTTCTCTAATAAATAGTGATTTAAAGCAATTTTTCATGACTATTGATTGCTTTGATTTCCTCATCTGTAAATTGCCTTTGTATATCCTTTGACCATTTATCAATTTGGCTTGTTTTTTAAAAAATTTGACTCAATTCTCTGTATATTTTAGAAATGGGTCCTTTGTCAGAAATACTAGTTGTAAAAATTCTTTCTCAATTTACTACATTTCTTTTGATCTTGGTTGCAGAGGTTTTATCTGTGCAAAAGCTTTTTAATTTAATGTTATTGAAATTATCTACTTTGTTTTTAGTGATGTTCTCTATATCTTCCTTAGTTATTAAACTGCTTCCCTTTCCATAGATCTGACACGTAAACTATTCCTTGATATCCTTATTTGTATCTAATATTGTTTTTTTTAATCTAAATCCTATATCCGTTTGGATCTTATCTTGGTATAGGGTGTGAGGTGCTGGTCTAATCTAAGTTTCTGCCCTACTAACTTAAAATTTTCCCAACAGTTTTTATTGAAGAGAGAGTTTTTATCCCAATAGCTGAACTCTCTGGGTTTATCAAATGGCAGATTACTATAATCATTTCCTGCTATTGCACCTAGTCTATTCCACTGGTCCTCCACTCTCTTCCTTAGCCAATACCAGACAGTTTTGAGACTTGATGCTTCATAATATAATTTTAGATCAGGTAGGGCTAAGTCACCTTCCTTTGCACTTTTTTTCATTAAATCCTTGGGAATTCTTGACGTTTTATTTCTACATATGAATTTACTTACAATTTTTTCTAACTCATTAAAGTAATTTTTTGGAATTTTGACTGGTAGGGCACTAAACAAGTAGCTTAATTTAGGTAGAATTGTCATTTTATTATATTAGCTCTACCTATCCATGAGCAGTTGGCATATGCCCAGTTATTTAAATCTGATTTTATTTGTGTGAGAAGTGTTTTGTAATTGTTTTCAAAAAGATTCTGAGTCTGTCTTGGCAGCTACACTCCCAGGTATTTTATATTGTCTGAAGTGACTTTGAATGGGATTTCTCTTTCTAATTCTTTCTGCTGCATCTTGCTAGTCATATATAGAAATGCTGAGGATTTATGAGGGTTTATTTTTATATCTTGCGACTTTGCTAAAATTTTTAATTGTCTCCAGTAGTTTTTTGGATGATTTCTTAGGATTTTCTAGGTATACCATCATGTCATCTGCAAAAAATGAGAGTTTTGTCTCTTCCTTCCCAATTCTAATTCCTTCCATTTCTGGGACCCACTATTTTAAAAACAAAGATTAAAATTATTTTATATGCATTTGAGAAAAATAAAATATTGCAAAATTAAATTTATATTATATATATATGTATCTATCTATAACTTGTCTTTATATAGGTAACAATTGAAAACTCCTACTATAATACATTAACAGAGCAGATGATCAGTTGCCTGAATGACAGGACAAGTTAGGAGGATGAAAATAGGACAGCTTAGATGAATAGTGATATTACTGATAGAGACAGAGAGAGGGGAAAAAAGAGGATTGATAAGAAGGATCATGTGTTTAATTTCAGAGAGAATGACTTCAAGGTGCTACCAAGACATCTAGGCAGAGATGTTCTATAAGCATTTAAATTGAGGGTCTGGTGCTCAGAAGAGATGTCAGGTCAGTGCTAATGAGTACAATCAGGAATGATCTGCAGAGGAATTGCAGTGAAAGCCTTGGGGGTGAAATGAGACCTCCAAGAGGGGAGGAGAGAGAATAAGAGAGACAGACAGACAGACACATACCAAAACAGATAAAAAGAAAGAGTGAAGCAGGGAGAAGACCTAGAGAGAGGAAGGGAGGAAAAGGGAGGGAAAGGGAGGGGAGAGGGTAAAAGGATGATTTTTGGAAAAGATTCAAATTAAGTAATTGTGAGAAGAAGAAGTTAGTGAAGGAGAGAGATTAAAGCTTATGTAGAAAGGGAATTGGATTATCTAAAAAAAAGGAGAGATCAACAGATTCAAATCAGAACAAAGAAGTATGAGAACCAAGCAAGAGTAACTGGATTTATGAATGAATGAGATAAGAGTGGATGATGCTTGAAGAAGTTACTGTGGGAAATGAGATTGGAATTGGCCTTTGGCCTTACTTTCAAGTCTAAGAAGTTGCCTTTTCAGGAACTCTTTAGGCTGAGGCTCAATTTACCTAAAAATAACCATCCCCTTTCTTTTAATTTCAACCTGTGAGGCCAAGAAGATAAAGTCCAATGGAACTTCCAACTAGTAGCCCTTCAAATATTAGGAGACTATTCCTCCTTTTCAAAGTGCTATAGAGTTTTTTTTCCCCTTCTAGATTCCATTCTATTCTCTTGTGGATTTGTGAGACTGCCATATTGGCCACTTTGGGTCAATTTTGTGGCTTCTCATTATCTTCCTAAGGAAAAGAGCAAAGGAATTATAGTCAGGAGAGGTTTGAATTCAAACATTCTTCTAATATTTTTTTACTTCTGTGATGCTAGGAAAATTTTTGCTGCTCTTGGTAGTTTTTTTTTTCATTCTGTGGTATAGTGGGAAAAGTGCTGGTCTTGGTGTCAGAAACATCTGAATTAAAATATTGACTCAGACAATTACAAGCTCCAGAGTATTAGATAAGCCACTTATATTATCTGTGCCTCAGCCTCCTCCTCTATAAAATGGGTGAGCTAGGTTTAATGGTCTCTGAATTAACTGTCACCTCTAATTCTTTGATCTTTGTCCAAAACTGGAAACCATTGTACCTGGAACATTTATCTAATAGAACTTGTGTCTTAAATGATAAAATAATCTAAAACATGCCAAAAATGTATTTTTTTTCCTGCTCTTCAGGAACTTATGTTCTACTGTCTAGCATAGGGAATGCCATAGAAGATGTGAAAGGAGAAAACAAAACTCTAAGAATCATAAACTTGTTCCATTGTTCTTTGTATGAGAAGCTGAAGCAATGCCAAGTTGATCATCCCTGACCTTGCCTGCTTTGAAAGACTCACGGGTGACTTCTTTTTCTAAATGATCTTCTGCAGTGAACCATGCATCTTCCCTGCTTGACATGATAATCCCTTGGGAATGGTTCATAATTAGGTTTTCTGGTTAATACTTTCTTAATGGATACTGCCATACCCTAAATGAAATCTCCCATTGCCATCCCTGGGTTTACTGCTGAGAGCGGAAAGCTATAGCATGAGCATAACCTTGAACTTCCTGCATGTACTAGGCAGTTGAGATCTCTGTGAACCTAGTAAGTCTCCTCATCTGTCTGATCTTCCCAATCTGGAAAGGGGATTTGAGTTGATGATCTTTAAGCCCCTAAAAGTTTATGATCTAATAATCTCCTGATAGTTGTCACAAAAATACACATATACGAGCTCAAATATCTGAAAACAAATACAGATTTCAGGACTTCTCTCTATGGACCCTCTCTTTGAACTGGGCCGGATCTCATGACATTTCTCTCTTTGTAGATTCACTTATAATTTCTTATTTGAAGAAGGGAAATAAATCTCTTTTTTCCTCTTTCTTCTTATCCCCTTCTTCCTCTCTCCCTTTCCCCCAGTGTTCAAGAGCCTCATGACAGGAAAGACTTGTAAGCTCTCCAAAGAGGAGCATGGAAGGAAAAGCCAATGACTCATTAGAACAGGGCTGTCACACCCTAGAGGACATACATTTCCAAGTTGATTTTGGGAGAATTTTTGCAATTAGAGTCTATCCAAAGTGGAAATTTTTGCTGTCATCATTTAGTTCACAAATTTTCACTTCTTCCTTGAGGTTAATAGGGTCAAAGTGAACCTAATTGGACCATGATTGTGCAGGAAGGCTTTAGGAAACAGTAGCTGGACCTCATTGAAAGGTGGAAAGTTGGGATTGGAAGCCTAGCTCCTCCCATTAATTAATAATGTGATTCGTGTGTGTATGTGCACATGTATAATCTTAGTTAAATGTCACAGCAAACCAATCTGTACAGTAAATGTACAGTGATTATACCCATTTTATGGAAAAGGAAACTGAGGTCTGGAAAGATAAAGTCATTTACCCAGGACCATACACCTGAGAGCAATTGGAAGTTCTAATCAGAATGGGTCCCCTTTGGTGGGATGACACAATGACATGACTTTCACTGAGTTTTGGTTGTTTCGATTGTCATGAATCTTTTGGGTGCTTACAACCTAAAGAGAGGCTTAGTCTGTGGCATTAAGCAGTAGGATGGGTCAGGGTGGGGTCCACAGAATGACCTCATGGTTATGCTGGGAAATTTCTCACCTCAAATGGCTTTCCTAATCTGATTTCTCCTTTCCCTACCACCTGGGGCTAAAATAAAAGTTTTTGCCTTCCTGAGCTCAGGCTCCCGCTGTTGGAACCAGATTCCAAACTGGTTAATTGTATCTGGCCTCCAGTGCTGAATAGTCGCCATGTCAGCAGAGTGGGGTTAGACATTGTTCTGTACTTCCTGTTTTAAACTGGGCAAACACAGTCATCTTTTTGAGTTTGCTGAGTCTGCCAGACAAAGAAGGATTATTTCCCCATTGCCAAGGGGAGCGGGCCTTGGGGGTAGAGGCAGACAGTGGCAGGAGCAGCTGAGGCTTTTCATGAACTGAGCCTCAAATAGAGGCTTTTCATAATGAAATGAATTTAAATAATCAAGAGCATGCAGGGGTTTGAAGTGAATATGATTAGCTAGGCTCCCACCTAAGCACAGGACCAGTAAAGGAACAGAAAGTGGCACAAGTCTCTCTCCAAACCTCTCTTCATTCTTACAGCCACAGCAACTGCTGCCAAGACATCCCACTTCTAGATTTCTGAAGTCTAAACACTGTGGCAGAGCCAGGGCCAAGTCCCATAAACTGAACAGTTTCAGGGGGCAAGACAAACAAGAGAATGGATAATGCTTCTCCCAATCCTCTTACTTGCTTTTTCTTTGCCATTCCTCTAGGTGTCCTACCAGAGGTGCCAGGGAGCTTGGACTTCCTGGGGTCTCTTACATATTGTGCTGAAACATCAGAGTAGGAATTTAAGAAGCAGCTTGATGGGGGCAGCTAGGTGGCACAGTGGATAGTGCACCAGCCCTGGAGTCAGGAGAACCTGCATTCAAATCCAGTCCCAGACACTTAATAGTTACCTAGCTGTGTGATGTTGGACAAGTCACTTAACCCAACTGCCTTACGAAAAAGAAAAAAAACAGCAGTTAAGTGGCACCATTCCTAGAGCAGAGGTTGATTAAGTCACTTAACCCTGTCTGCCTCAGTTTCCTCCGCTGCAAAATAACAATAATGAACATCTACTTCACCCAAGGTTGTTGTGACAATCAAATGACATTATATTTAGAAAGTGCTTAACAGAGTGTCTGGCACATAGAGATGATTAAGAAATGAAGATTTCCTTCCTTCTTTCCAAATAAATGCTCAAAGAGTTGAATTTAACCTAGAGACTAAGAGATTATAAAGGCTGTCAGGAGCAAATGAGACAATAATAAGGATGTTCTGTTTATATCCAGAAGGGGGTGGGGATGAGTCAAAACTATATAGGAAAATTTAGTTTTCATATAAGGAAAGACCTACACACACACACACACACACACACACACACACACACTTCGCAATTATTAGAGTTATTTAAAAGAGGTTATGAGCTATGCTTTCCTGACAGTTCTACCAGAGAGCTGGATAACCCCATTTGAGTATGCTGTCAAGGATATTCTTTGGATGAGATGGTCACTGAAACCTTTTCCAATCTTCAAATTGTGTGTGCTTTGCTCTATGCTCAGAAAGTCTTTCCTAACTCTTTGGTCTACATTAAACATGTCTTCTCCTATGTATCATTGTATTTGTCTGGAACCCTGCACTTTACTTTTCTAGATAATAAGAAACAAAGAAATAATTGCTAAGATGTGATGGGATAAAAACCACAAAGACAAACCATTGCATAAGCAGCTCAACATCCCTATGATCACAGTTTTCTCAGCCTTAAGTGGAGAAATTAAACAACCCTGATATAATGTGTGTGTCTGCCAAACCTAAAGCCATAACAATACAAAAAAAGTCACAAGTGGCTTATGCTAACTGAATTACCCTAAATTTGTTTGTGTAACCACCATTACTGTTTTTTGATTTCCCCTAGAGTTTTTGTCAAATAATGAGGTTTTCAAAAGCTTGAATCTTTGGCTTTATCATATACTAAATGATAGCAAATAAATAAAGCATACATTTAGTATGACTATGGTCATTTATCATGATGTAATTTATACCTAACCTGTTCCAATGATCCATCACTCTTTTTATCAGCCAGTACTGGATTATTTTGATAAGTACAGCTTTATGATGAAGTATGAGGTCTCATATGGCTAGACTACCTTCTTTCACATCTATTCAAAAGATTCCCTAAATATCCTCGAGTTTTTGTTCTTTCAATTGAACTTTGTTATTATTTTTGTAGCTATGTAATTTGTGATAATTTGATTAGTATGACTCTAAATAAAGTAGAATTGTCATTTTAATTATATTAATTCAATCTACTCATGAACAATGACTATTTTTCCAATTATTTAGATGTGACTTTATTTGTGCTAAAAGTATTTTATAGCTGTGCTCATATAGTTCTTGGATTTGTCTTGACAGATAGATTTCCAAGTAGTTTATATTATCTATAATTATTTTCATTAGAATGTCTCTTTCTATATCTTACTGCTGGACATTATTGATATGTACAAATGTTGATGATTTATAAAGGTTTATTTTGTATCCTGAAACTTTGCTAAAATTGTTAATAATTTCAAGTAGCTCTTTAATTGGGTTTTCTAGGATTTTCTAAGCATATCATCATATCATTTACAAAGAATCATAGTTTTGTATTCTCATTGCTCAATCTAATCTTTTTAATTTTTTCTTCTCTTATTGCTATAGCTAACATTTCTAATACAATATTAAATAATAGAGGTGAAAATAGGCATAGTTGTTTCATCCCAGCTCTATTGGGAAGGTTTCTAGCTTATCTACATTAATGGTTCCTGATAGGTTTGCATAATATTACTCATTTTAAGATAATCTCCATTTATCCCTGTCTTTTCTAATGTTTTTAATAGACCTGGGTTCTGTATTTTATCAAAGACTTTTTCAGTATCTATTGAGATATTCATATGATTTCTGTTGGTTTTGTTATAGATATGATTAACTATATTGATAGTTTTTCAAGTATTGAAGCAACCCTGAATTCCTGGTATAAATTCCAACTGGTCATAGTGTTTTATTCTAATGATATATTGCTGTAATCTCTTTTTTGGTATTTTATTTAACTTTTTTTGTATTACTATATGCATTAATGAAATTGGCCTATCATTTTCTTTCTATGCTTTGACTCTTCATGGTTTGGGAATATGTACAATAGTTATATCACAAAAGCATTATGACAGGACTCCTCTTTATGCCTATTTTTCAAATAGCTTATATAGTTTTGGGATAAATTCTTTAAATGTTTGGTAGAATTTTCTTGTGAATTCATGTGATCTGGGGGTTTTGCCTTGGAAGTTCACTGATGGTTTGTTCAATTTCTTTATCTAAGATTGTCTTATTTAAGTATTTTATTTCTTCTTAGCTTAATCTGGATAATTTACATTTTTGTAGATATTCAGCCATTTCATTTAGATGGTCAGGCTAATTGGCATGCAGTTGGGTGAAATATATTCTAATAATTGTTTTACTTTTCTCTTCATTGTTAATGAATTTTCCCCTTTAATTTTTGGTACTTGTAATTTGAGTATCTTCTTTCACATTTTAATCAAATTAATCTATAGCTTCTCTCTTTGATTTTTTTGGTATAAAACCAGTTTCTAGTTTTATTACTTCAATGTTTTTCTTATTTTCAATTTTATTAATCTCTCCTTTGATTTTCAGGATTTCCTTTTGATTTTAATACTATTTTATTTTTCCAATTATATGTAAGGATTGTTTTCAACATTCATTTCTTAGAACATTCTCCCTTTTTTTCCTGTTCATCCCCCAAATAGCAAGCAATCCAATAGGTGTTATACATGCACAATCACATTAAAAATACTTTCATATTAGTCATGTTGTGAAAGAAGAATCAGAATATAAGGGGAAAACCATGAGAAAGAAAAAAATGAAAAGAAAATGGTTTGATTTGAATTCAAACTTCTTGATTCTTTCTGGATGTGAATAGTATCTTTTAGACTTTTAGAATTTTCTTTGCTCACAGCATTGCTGAGAACTAAGACTACCAGAGTTGACCATCACACAATGGTGCTATTCATTTGTATATATTGGTATATTTTATATCTGCGATGTTTTCCTACTTCTTCTCACTTCACTAAGCATCAGTTCATCTTTTCAGGTTTTTTTTTTTCTGAAATCTGCCTGCTCACCATTTTTTTATGAGCATTTCATATAGCAAAACTTGTTCAGCGATTCCCAATTGATGGGCATTCACTCAACTTCAAATTCTTTGCCACTACAAAAAATACTCTAAAAATAATTCGTATTTGTGGGTATTTTCCCATTGTTTTATACCCCTTTGTATATAGTTTCAAATTACTCTCCAGAATAGTTGGATCAATTCACAATTCCACTAAAATAATGCATTAATGTCCCAATTTTCCCATGCCCTCTCCAACATTAATTATCTTCCTTTTCTGTCATATTAGCCAATCCATCAGAGTTATTTTAATTTTCATTTCTTTAATTAATAGTGATTTGGAGTATTTTTATATGACTATAGATAGAATTGATTTCTTTATTTGAAAACTACCTCTTCATCTCCTTGGGCCATTGGTTAATTGGAGAATATATAAGAGTATTCTTATAAATTTGACTCAGTTCTCTACATATTTTAGAAATGAGACCTTCATCAGAAACACAGATGGCGAAAATTGTTTCCCGGGTTTTTGCTTTATTTTTAATCTTGGGTTGCATGGGTTTTTCTTTGTGAAAATCAAAATTTTTGTTAGTGTAATCAAAATTATCCAATTTACATTTCATAGTGTACTCTATCTCTCATTTGGTCATAAATTCTTTTCCTCTTCACAGATTTATAAGTTACACTATTCTTTGATCTAAGAATTGACTTATGGCATCACCATTTATAGCTAAATGATTTCAACCTGAACTTGGTCTAGGGACTGAAAAACTGGTCAATGCCTAGTTTCTGCCATGGTCTTTTTTTCAGTTTTCCCAGAATATATTTTTTGTCAAATAATGTGTTATCCTAGAAGCTGGAGTCTTTGGGTTTACCAACCAGTAAATTATTATATGTACTATTTCTTATTGTAGGGGGTAGCTAGATGATGCAATGGCTAGGCCACTAACCCTGAAGTCAGGAAAACCTGAGTTCAAATTTGATTTGAGACACTTGACACTTACTGTGTGATCTTGGGCAAGTCACTTTCTACTTGCCTTTCATTCAGGACCATCTCCAGTCATCCTGATTCATATCTGACCATTGGAATAGAATGGCACTGGAGGAGAAAGTGAAGCTGATGACTTAACACAACCCAAAATCCAGTTCCCTTGCTTGTCATGGCATCATCTCCCTGAAGTTATGTTTTCTTTGAGAACAAAGGGCAAACATGAACATCACTGAGTTTTGTTTACCTTACCTACTTCACTGATCCACCACTCTTATCTCCTACTTCCAAATAATTTTGAGGATTGCAGGTTTATAATTCAGTTCATATCTGTTATAGCTAGTCCAATTTGTCCTTTTCTTTCATTAATTTCATTCATATTTTTAACTATCCCTCTAGATGAATTTTGTTATATTTTCGGCAACTGTATAAAATATATTTTGCAGTTTAATTAGTATGGCACTGAATAAGTAGATTAATTTAGCTAGAATTTTCTGTTATAATAGTTCAGACTCCCCTCAGTGATTGATATTTTCAAATTATTAAGATCTGATTTTATTTGGTGAAATATGTTTCATAATTATGTTCATATAATTTCTAGGTATGACTTGGCAAGTAGACTCCCAAATGTTTTATAATGTCTACAGCTATCTTATTTTTTTAATGTTATATTTGTTTGTTTTTCCAACTATATGCAATGGTAGTTTTTGCCACTAATTTTCTTTTGACAAGATTTTGAATTTTACATTTTTCTCCCTCTCTCCCTTCCCTTTCCCTACCCCTGACAAAAAGCAATCTGATATAGGCTCTTATAAACATGTTAAACATATATCCATATTGATCATGTGAGAAAGAATCAGATCCAAATGGAAGAAAGAAAACATTAGAGAGAAAAACGTGACAATAAAAATTTGCTCTTCATTTAAACTCCTCAGTTCCTTCTCTAGATATGGATAATTTTTTTCATCACAAGTCTTTTAAAATTATCTTTGATTATTGTACTGACAAAAAGAACAAGTCCATCATGGCTGATCATCCCCCCATATTGTTGTTAGTATGTATGCTGTTCTTCTGGTTCTGTTCATTTCACTTAAGGATCAATTCATGCAAATCTTTCCAGATTTTTCTGAAATCCCCTTCTTCATGATTTCTTATAGAACAATAGTATACATAATTTGTTCGGCCACCCCCCAATTGATGGGCATCCCCTCAATTTCCAATTCTTTGCCACTACAAAAAGAGCTGCTATGAATATTTTTGTACATGTGGGATTTTTATCCTTTTTCATGATCTTTGCAGGATACAAACTTATGTGAAATAATTTTTCACTATGTACTGGGATAATCATAATATTTCTGTTAATTTAAGTATAGAGATAGTCAATTATGCTGATATATTGAACCAACACTGTACTACTGGTATAAATCCCACCTGAATATAGTATATTATCCTGGTGATAAATTGCTATCATCTCTTTGCTAACATTTTATTTAAAATTTTTACATCCATATTCATTAGGGAAATTGATCTATAATTTTTTCTTTCTTTTATCTCTTCCTAGTTTAGGAATCAATCTAATATTTGTATCATAAACTGTATTTGACAGGACTCCTGCTGTGCCTATTTTTCCAAGTTTTTGGAATTCATTGTTCTTTAAAAGTTTGATAGAATTCACTTGTAAATCCATCTGGTCCTAGAGATTTTTTCCTTGGGGAGTTCAATATTAGCTTTACAATTTATTTTTAAATGGGGGTATTTAAATATTTTAATTCCTCTTTTGTTAATCTGGACATTATACATTTTCTTAAATATTCATCCATTTCATTGAGATTATCAAATTTATTGGAACACAATAATTATAAATGACTATGAAAGGGTGAATTCACCTTTTCATTTTTGACACTGGTAATTTAGTTTTCTTCATTCTTTTTTAAAAAATCTAATTTACTAAAAAAATTTAAAACTTAATTGATTTTTTCTTTAAAAATCAATTGCTTTATTAATTCAATAGTTTTCTTACTTTCAGTTTTATTAATCTCCCCTTTGATTGTCATCATTTTTAACTTGGTATTTAATTGGGGGTTTTTAATTTGTTTTTTATCTTGCTTTTTCAGTTGCAACCCCAATTCATTGATCTCCTCTTGCTTTATTTTATTCATGTTATTTCAACACATAAAATGTCCTTTAAGAATTGCTTCACTTTTGGGGGCGGCTAGGTGGCGCAGTGGATAGAGCACCAGCCCTGGAGTCAGGAGTGCCTGGGTTCAGGTCTGGTCTCAGACACTTGGTGATTGCTTAGCTGTGTGGCCTTCGGCAAGCCACTTAACCCCATTTGCCTTGCAAAAAAAAAAGAATTGCTTCACTTCCTTTTCTTCATTCTTATTTATTTTATGGTTAGATTTATCTAATTCTGAGAGAGGGAACTTGAGGTCCCCAACTAGTATAGTTTGGCCATCTATTTCTGTAACTCAATTAATTTCTCCTCTAAGAATCTGGATGCTTTGTCATTTGATGCACAAATATTTAGTATTGATGCTGCTTCATTGTCTATAGTATCTTTTGGCAAGATGTAATTTCCTTCCTTATCTCTTTTAATTAGATCTATTTTGATTTTCCTTTGTTTGAGATCAGGATTGCTAACCCTGCTTTTTTTTTTTTTTAATTTAGATGAAGCTAAATATATTCTGCTCCACAATTTTCCCTCTGCTTATGTGTATATCTTTCTGCTTTAAATGTATTTCCATTAAACAACATATTTTAGGATATTGGTTTTGAATCCATTCTGCTATCCGTTCTGTTTTATGGGAGAGTTCATCCCATTCCCATTCAGTTATAATAATGAATTCTGTATTTCCCTGCATTCTTTTTTCCCTAGAATACATGTTTCTCTATTCTTTCATTCTGTCCCTTTTCACCAGTGCTTTTCTTCTGAACATTACCTCCCCAATATTGATGAACTTCAGTTGGCAACCAAATTTTGACATAATTTTCCATAAACCCTCATGACTGACAATATCAAAGACCTTGGTCAGACATACAGATGTTGTATACAGACCACTGTTCAGCTCCTGGCATTTTTTCTGGTGTTGTCAGGCAAGTCCTCAACACTTTCTTGAGCCACATTGGCTCTCAAAGAGGTGACCATCTTCTAGGTGAAGGATCAGCCTATCAAGGACTCTGGCAAGAATCTTACGAAAGAGTTATAGTCCTGTGATTGTCACAGGATAATCTATTCCCTTTATCTTTATAGAGATGAATGATGGAGGCATCCATGAATTCTTGGAGAATAATCTCTTCATGCCGTATAACCTGAAAATTTCAGGCAACTTTTGGATGAGCAAGGGACCCCCCACCTTGGAGATCTCAGCTGGCCTAGAATCAGCACCATATACTTCACCAACTTGAAAGGAATGTACTGGCAATCTTTTTCAGTTGGAACTTCAACTAGGGAGAGATTGACTTCAACTTGAGGTAAATAAGATATAAGGTGTGTTCCAGAAAGAATAATATCTCTGATGGGAGAATTGCTGAGCCCATTACAAAGGCTGCTTTGCACCTTTGTTGTCCACCTGAACCAAAGACCCATGGTGCATCTCAACTACTCAGTGCTGATGGATCCCTTATTGATTAATGAATCCACATTGATTAATGGTAGGAACATGATCCTAGAGAGATGGGCTGAACACTTCCATCATCAATCAACCCAGAAGCCATTGATCATCTTATAGTAATACAGTTGTTAAGAATTACATCTATAGTCATGCAATATAGAATTACAAACAGTTTAATTTTCTTTTCTCAGCCTTGTTTCTTCTTTATCTTTTTATGTTTCTTTTAAGTCTTGTGTTTGAAGGTCAATTTTTTTTATTCAGCTCTGACCTTTTAATTAGAAATGCTTGAAAGTCTTTTACTTTGATAAATATCCATTTTTCCCCCTGAAAGGTTCTTTCACTTTTGTTGGTCACTGATCTTTAGTGGTATTCCTCCCTTGCCTTCTGGTACATCATATTCTGAACCCTCCAGTTCTTTAATGTGAAAACGGGCAAATCCTGTGTAATCTTGATTGTAGCTACATGATATTTGAATAGTTTCTTTTTGGCTGCTTTCAAGACTTTCTCTTTAATCTATGACTTCTGGTCCAGGGAATTTTCATTTTGGAATCTCTTTCAGGCAGTGATCAGTGGAATCTTTTGATTTCTATTTTGCCCTCTGATTCTCCTGTATCATTGTAATTTTCTTTGATAATTTCTTGAAAGATGCTGTCTGGATACTTATTTTTTTTTTGATCATGCATTTCAAGTAATTCTTATATCATTTCCTTTGTATCTATTTTCTAGGTCAGGTTTTTTTTTTTAGATTTTTCAAGGCAATGGTGTTAAGTGACTTGCCCAAGGCCACACAGCTAGGGAATTATTAAGTGTCTGAGGCTGGATTTGAACTCAGGTACTCCTGACTCCAAGGCCAGTGCTCTATCCACAGTACCACCTAGCTGCCCCTGGTTAGTTGTTTTTCTAAAGAGAAATTTAACATTTTATATGTATACATTGACTTTTTGATTGTTTTATTGTATCTTGATATCTCATAGAGTCTTTAGTATCCATTTATTCAATTCTTATTTTTAAGAAATAATTTTTTTCAGTGAGCTTTTATATTTCCTTTTCCATTTTAGTCAATTATATTTCTTAGGGAGTTATTTTCTTCAATAAATTTTTATGTAGCTTTTCTCATGCTATTGACTCATTTTAATAATTCTCCTGCATTACTCATTTTTTCCCCAATTTTCCTTCTTGTTCTCTAATTTCCTTTATAAATTTTTCCCCTGTTCCAGGAATTTTTTCAGGTCTAAAATCAAATGAATTTTTCTTTGAGGTCTTCCATGTGGCCATTTTGACATTCTTATCCTCTGCTGACTTTATGCCTTGATCCTCCTTATCTTCATAGTAGCTTTTTGAAGTTGAGCTCTTTTGTCTGCTTAGTTTTTCTCTGTTTTTGGCGCCAGTTGGGTTCTGAACTGGGGCTCTGGCTCTTACTATTGCTTTTCTCTGGTCTTCAGGGCTCAACTTGCTTTCTCTGTTAGCTAGACCTCCCATCTAACCTGCCCTTGGTGGGCGGGGAGGACTCCCTGGTGGACTGCCCTGGGTATGTTGTTGAGCTGATGGCCTGCCCCAGGGGTGGGGGCCCTCCTGTTGGGCCAGAATCTTTTTGCTAAGAGGTCCTGAAGGGTGGGGCCCTGCCACTGGGTTGCTATGGAAACAGGGCCTCTTTGCTGATAGGCTCCAGGGCAGTTACTATTGGCCAGTCCTGGGCAGGGTTTCACTACTGGTCAGCTATAGGGTCACCAGTTTGTGATTTGTGCAGAGAGGGGTTGCTTTCTGGGACCTTGCTGAGTTTCCCAGACTGCTCACTTGTCTAGGGGGGTTGCAATGGAGTGAGGCCTTATCAGTGGATTGCCCCAGGCTCAGATCCTGCTGTGAAGTACCCTGCTGTGAGTGAGGCACCCTGCTGTGAGTGACTGAGGCACCCCGCTATGACTGAGGCACCCTGCTGTGACTGAGACACCCTGCTGGAAGTAAGTGAGGCACCCTGCTGTGAGGCAGGCTGTTGCTGCAGCTGCTACATCTCCTTCTCCCTATCCAGGGAGATAAACCTTTCCAGTGAGACTGCTAAATAGTTTCCAGCTCCTGAGGTAGTTTTCTAATTGTTTAGAGGGGAATTTCATAAGGTTCCTTCCTCCACCATCTTGGCACTGAGAGCCCTTGGACTGGGAATATTTTTTTTCATTTTTTTTTTTTTTAATGCATCATGGGAGAAAACATTTAGGAGTTGGGATGGGAAAACTCTCTCCAATCAGCCATCTCACAAGGATGGAGGAATCTGTTTAACCTTCAATCTATGTTGACCCATTATCCCCAAAATTGGAGAGATGGTTGACCATTTAATGAAACTAGCTCTGGAGAGTCTCTGTTTTCACACTAAACTATTTTTTTAATGTTTTTTCAAGGCAAATGGAGTTAAGTGACTTGCCCAAGGCCACACAACTAGGTAATTATTAAGTGTCTGACACGGAATTGAACCCAGGTACTCCTGACTGCAGGGCCAGTGCTTTATCCACTTTGCTACCTAGCTGCCCCATACTAAACTATTCTTTTGGTCAGTGATGGCACTGAAAGTCACTTAGCACCTGGGCATCCACAGGCAAGTCAATCATCAGGGCTTTGAAGGGTTGGAATCTCTAAGGTTTGATCCAGTTCAAGATCTATTATCCATAAGCCCTTGGCTATTGACAAAGTCCTAAGAGGGTTGACACCTCTATGTGAACTGCAAGTACACAGCCCATCACAATCAAAGTCCTTAAAGTGTTGAGGCAGATTCATGGGTGGATCCTTCTTTTTGACCTTCTAGGACCCAGAAGTAGAACTGAAGGTCCCAGAAATGCGGGAATGAGCAGTCATACTAATCTGAGTATGGTAACCAGTGTGCATTATTATTTGAAGAAAATAGATTTATTTCCTCATGCCTCTCTTTTCCTTATCTGTGAAATGGGAATAAATAAGGAAAATTATCTCATCACTAGTTAAGTTGCTCATTGCCAGACACTTTCTACCTGACAGCAAAACCTCTAAATGGATATCAGTGGATAAGGAAAGAGGAGGCATGGAGAAATAAATCTATTTTATTCAAATAATAATACACAGTGGTTACCAAATAAATGAACGTCAGTATTTTGAGGGCAGCTAGGTGGTGTAGTGGATGTCCTCCAATCTTACAATCAGAGGACCTAACTTCAAATCTTGTAGACAGATTGTGTGTAAACTTGAGCCAATCACTTAACTCTGATTGCATTGCATCCAGGGCTATCTCCAGTTGTTCTGATTCCTATCTAGCCACTAGTCCTAGATGGTTCTGGAAGAGAAAGTGAGGCTGGGTTTGACATGGCATTGCCTCTCTGATGTAATAGTCTTCTTCAAGAATGAAGGATGAACAATAAAATCAATGACTAATGTAGATCTCTTTCATTTTCTCTTCTCCATACTGGTAGACACTCAGGGTCCATTGAGGTCTTCTCATTTCTCAAGTTTTGTTTGTCCTATGATGACTTGGTTGAATGATCAAAGCCTTTCCCCTGAGCACCACCCATTGGCAAGAGCCTTGACAATGGGTCTCCAGATTTCCCTTTCTTTCAATCAAACTGTTATGCTGAACAAATCTTCCGTGATTTGCAATGAAGCACCTAGTATCCACACCCTTCTCTTCAGCCTTCCTCTCTACCCCTCAGGCAGAAGGTGTTCCAAAGACTTACTCACACTCACCCAATACATCCCTGGCAACTGGCTGGTATCCAGCACTCAGGCAGGAATCCACCCTGGTTCTGAGCTCAAGAAATTAGAAAGCTAGGTGGTCTTGAATGTTGGAATCTAAATACAAAGAGGACCAGGAAAAGGTGTGCCAGACACATCAACAAGTCAATGGTGCACATGAGATTTGGTACAACCATTCCTGAAAACCATTGAGAATTATATAAAACAAAGTGATTAAACTGTTCACACCCATTGATCCAGCAATCCCAAGAAATTTGGAGATAGAACACTTCAATATATACCAAAATATTCATCCAAACCATTTTGTGGGAGCAAAAATCTAAAAATGTGGGTGCCTGCTGACTAGAGAATAAATAACTCTTACATAAATGCAATGCAGATTTCCTATATATTAAGAAATGAGGACTATAAGGAATTCAGAGAGATGTAAGATATTTCATATAAGCTGATAGAGATTTAAATAAACTGACAGAAAAAACCCCAAGATGTTTCATAGTTACAATGAGATACATGAAAACGATCACTAAAGGAAGTCATATTCTGGGTAATTCTCATTATCAATTTTCGTTCAGGGGAAAGAAAATAATGGAACATATGGCCCTTCTTAAGTTCAGAGTCATGAGGTAATAGATGCAGAATGTTGTATCGTTTCTCAGATGTGGCCACTGTGTCTGCTATTTTGCTTAACTTTTATTCTTTGACACAATGGAAGATTCAAAGACTGGACTGTGAAAACAAATGGTGTCAATTAAACTTTTTTTTCTAATGATGCTATGGCTGCTGTGACCTGGTAATGAGGCCTGAATTAAGGGTGGTACCCAATGAGATCTGACTTCTGAAAAGAGTAATGTCATCAATTAGTGTTATTTATTTAGATGATTTTGGCTTATTAATCAGGTCAGGAAGGGTGTGGATTCTGGAGCAGAAGACAAGAGAATGAGAAAAGGATCATGCTTAAATAGTAAATCACAACAGGGCTCTGAGAAAAAGACCCCTCATGGCTTTGAATCAACTCAACTTGCTCATTCCATCTTCAGGATGGGACAATGGGAGTGAGGCAATAGGAGATAAGGTTCTTTGGTCACTGTGATACCACAGAACTGAGTCTGATAGTCCCTCTCACCTCCTTATTGTCAGTATAAATAGATGAGAGTGATGAGGCTCAAAGAGCAAGAAATGATCTGCATTGATAGAGAAATTGTCTTCAGGAGAGTTCCCTATGCAAGAAAATCCCAGCAACAACCACAACAATCACAATTACAACAACTAGATAGGCCTGTAAACAGAAATTTATACGGGGGGATCTTTAACAGGTGATCTGGGATATAGCATCATCGTGATTCATTTATGTTGTTCAGTCATTTTTTAAATTGTTTCTGATTCTTTGTGACCCCTGTTTGGGGTTTTCTTGGCAAAGATACTGGAGTGACTCTCCATTTTCTTCTCCAGATCATTTTACAGATGAGGAAAATGAATTCAAAGAGGGTTAAGTGACTTGCCCAAAGTCACACAGCTAGTGTCTGAGGCCTGATTTGACTCAGAACTATGTCACCTAGCCAACAGATAGACAGATATCTTTTTAGTATCTACTTTGCATTAAACACAGAATCAATACAAAGTATGGACAAATACAAACATTTCTATAAGACCTGAAATCAATGCTGCTTCCCCCTGAAATTCATTTCCCATCCCCACATCTTTGGATTAATATGAAAAATTCATTTGTACCCTTATACTACCACCATCTTTCATTCCCTCAGCTTCCTATTAGCCTTTTCATTTCTCTTTTTCTGGATTTATCCCCACTAGTTACTACTATTTCACCCCTCCAAAAAATATTTATTTTGCACAGAATTTGTACTAAATTATCTGGGCCCAGGAGGGGTCATGTCATTTTTATTTTGATGTGTACCTATACCCCTCCTCCCTACTCCAACCCTCAGCATAGTCCTGATGCTTGTAATAAAGGTTCCTTGGACTGATTTGAAAGAGAGATGAGGCAATCTTAGAGGCCTGAAGCCCCTGGCATTTGAGGACTCTATGTAGGTTAATAGGAAAGAGAAGGTGGGATACTGAGTAATTCTGCAGTGTGGTAACAGGGGTCAGAAGAGAACTTCTCTCCTTTTCCCTGCTTCCAATACCCATATGATGCACAGAATAAATGTGACTAGTTCATTTTTATCCGTGGAGCATATGCTCTTAAGCTTGTACAAAGAGAGAAATCTGTTCTGGGCTGGAGGGAGCCATTCCCCCTCCAGGGAAACTTGTGCTTATTCAACACCAAACTTCAGAAAATTCTGGTGAGGCAATAGCAGATGTAGAGAATGGGAGGGATTCACTGGACTCTGGCTTCCTCTTCTAGGTGGGGCTTTCTCATTGCTACCTATTTCAATGGGCCGAATAGCTATTAGTCAGAGGACATGAATCATATGCAGAACTGAGGATGAAATTCCTTGTCTTGGTCCTTGATGATATGGGGGAATGGCATCTCCTTGGGCTACCCATTAAAAATGGACTAATTGACAAAGTTGATGTGCCTGTAGGGGAAGGAGTGTGGAATTTTAATTTGGAAGTTTTGGGTTCAATTTCTGATTCTGTCCCTTATTCCCTGTGACCATGGTCAATTCCCTGTGACCATGGTCAAGTCCCTTTCTCTTCCTAAGCATCTGTGTACTTGCCTGAAAAATGAGAGGAGCAGAGAAAGCAGTCTTTGAGACTCCTACCAGAAACTCCATTCTCTGAATCTGTGAGTGTTCATGAGAATGAGAGCCTCATCATGGATGACAGTTTGACCTTAGAGTTGGGAAAACTATGGCCCCAGCCCTGCCATTGGCACCTTCTGGCAATGGGACCAGACAAATCCCCCAACTGCTCATGTCACCCAACAACTCAAATTACTAAGATATGCAAGGTCAGAGGCCAGTCTCCATTGGTAGATGAGAATTCTTTCATAAATGTTGAAATACATTCACATACTTGATAAAATGCATCATAAAAGAACTTGGTCACGATATTTTCTTTTTTAAGGTAAACAGGAATATGTATTAATGAATAATATTTGCCACTTTGGGAGAAATATTTTTGATTATGAAAGAAAAATGATCCCCTTGTTAACTTTTAGCTTTGAGTCTCAGTAACTCCATAGAATCCCAGTTTGGTATGGGTCCCCAGTTCAGAGATGTGAAGTCAAGTGACTGTTCCATACATAATGACAAGAGCTAAGTGCTCATTTTTCATTATGACTGTTCACCTTAGACATGATCAAAGACTACAAAGTTAAGCTTGCTTTATTGTTTTGTCAATTGTCTAGACTTGGGAATGTCTTGGAGAAAATGCTAATGTATTTTCACTGTAAAACTATATTCTCTGTTCATTTTTCCTCAGAGAGCTTGTTGCTAAACATTTGGCACCACATTATTGCTCTAATACCAAAATGGTTTAATGACCTCAATCTGGTTAATTAACCTGAGTAGGGTCTCCAAAACTTAGATTTACCAAATGTCCTTTCCACTCTTCCAACTTTAATTCACCAGCTAATGCCACATGAGACATAACTTCATGAATAGCAACTATACTAATATTCTCCTTTCTCCATAAGGAAATGGGCCTAGAGGAAACCAATGGAAACCAGGCTCATGAACCCTTGTATGGATTGAGTACTTGGAGGGGCCTGGTGCATTTCACCAGCTCATTTGTCAGAAGGCTTGGATGACTGCAATACTGCTATGGTCTCCCAACAAAACCCTCCTATGATTCATTGTTTCACAGATGACATGGTATGGGTACCCAAAGGCCCGAACAAGCTTCAATGAATAGAAATTCGTGTATGATTAGATTTCAGCTTCTTGTGGGCAGGAATGTCTATAGCCTCTGCAATTAGGAAAGTACTTGGCACATTGTTATTATTTTGTTTTTGTTAAGTGACTTACCCAGGGTCACAGAGTTTGTAAGTATTAAGTGTCTGAGGTCATCTTTGAACTCAGGTCCTCCTGACTCCAGGGCTGGTGCTCTATCTACTGCACCACCTAGCTGGCCCTCCTTGGCACACTGTAAGCACTTAATAGATATTTATTGACTAATCCATTGACCAAAGACTGGTAAACTCTCCAAGATCAAATACCGAAGCTCGATCTATTACTCCTACACAAATGGATAAAACATGGCCTGGGGAGGCAGCAAATGGTGCAAAATAGAGGCAGGCATGGCCATGCTAAAGAGAAACATGTGTCTCTTTTCATACAACCTGTACTAAATCAGCCCAAGCTCCGACTGAGTATTTGGCAGTTGAGAGCTTGTTGTGGGCCAGATCAGCTGGAAGTAGTCATCATCCGAAAGAAGCATGTCTGTCCCAGCTAACACTTCAAAGCAGGTGGTGAGGGCTAGACCATTGGTAATAATTTAAGTAGCATTATTTCCCATCCATTAAAGCAGCCTGTCTAATTCATTGTCAGAACCAGTGACCAAGACTAGACTATTCTTTCAGCCAACTTCCTCTCTCTCCATTAGTGGAAAATCAACAAGAATTTATGAACTGCCTACTATGTGTTAAGCACCAAAAAAGAAACAAAAAATGAGTTACTACCCAGTTACAAAAAGCTTATATTCTAGTGGGGGGCAGGGGGAAATTATATGACTTATCAATCAATCAATCCATCAACAGGCATTATTACTCTTCTATGGACTGGGATCACAAGTACTGAGAATGAGACTTGCAGACATAAAATGAGTTTATATTCTAATAGAAGCAACAATAAGAATACGTAACTAATTTTATATACACAAAACTATTAAATTATATAACTATGTATGCATATAGATGTAGATATAATGATTGTTGAGTCATTTCTTTCATGCCCAACTCTCTGTGACCCCATTCAGGGTTTTTTGGGTACAAGTACTGGAGTGTTTGCCATTTCCTTTTCCAGCTCATTTTGCAGATAAGTAACTGAGGCAAGTAGGGTTGAGTGACTTGTCAAGGATCACACACCTCTAGTACATATCTAAGACCAGATTTGAACTCAGGTTCTCCTGAATTGAAGCCTGGCATTCTATTCACTACACCACGTACCCGTGAGGATGTAGATGCATGAATAGATGCATATATGTGTGTGTGTGTGTGTGTGTGTGTGTGTGTAAACACACATACATATAAAACTCCATGCATAAAACTACATCTATAAGATCAATATAATGTTGAATGCAAATATATACCCAATTGTTAAATATATTTGTTAAAAATAAATGTTTATTTTAAAATGATGCATATGCAATATAATTCAGGGAGACAGAAGGCACTAGCCTCTGGGGATGAGATTCAGTGACCAACAAAAGCTTGAAGCAGAAAATTTTACTCGAGCTAAATTCTGAAGGAAAGAAAAGATTCCTAGAGAGAGAAATGAGAGAAGAGACTACATAGTATCCCATAGGATCCTGAGCATTTTCTTGGATTGAAGAAGAGAAATATAGCAACCCCTGAATCAACACACTCATAATTCAAGTCCTGCTTTGAGCCACAGATTCCTGATTGTTGGGATCTTGGGGAGTCCCATTCAAAAACAACAATGATATGGTGTAAACTGGACACAAACCAATATTTTATACCATTTACCAAGATAAGGTCAAGAAAGTTAGGACATGGGACATAATTACTTATTTGATTTGTGGATAGGCAAATAATTTATAATAAGAGATGAAGAACAAAGTTGGGGGTCAAATGTATATAAAAAGGTTTTATTTGAATAAAACAATTGTAACCAAGACTTAAAAAAGAGCAGAAAGGTGGGGGGAGAATGGAGAAATTTCATAGTTTATTAGATAAAGATCTCATATCTAAAATAAATATAACAAATTTTGTCATATCTACAAGAATATACATCATTCCCCAATTGATAAATGATCAAAGGTATGATCAAGTAATTTTCCAATAAAGAAATTAAAAGAATTTTTAGTCATAAAAATGGTCTAAATCATTATTGGAGAAATGCAAATTAAAACAACCTTAAGATGTCACTTATCAGATTAGTTGAAATGATTAGAGGGGAGAATAACAAATATCGGAGGGGATTTGAAAAAATTTGGATACTAATTCATTATTGGCGGAATTGTGAGCTAATCAAACCATTTTGAAGTGCAATCTTGAATTATGCCCAGAGAGTTATTAAGCTACCTTAGACCCAATTCTCTAATTTTCAGATGGAGGAAACAGACTCAGGAAGGTTAAGTGACTTTTTTAAAATCTCACAGGTCATAGCTGGCAGGACCGTGATTTGAACTGGGGTTCCCTAACTCCAAATAGTGTGATTCTGCTGTACTCGATTAATATAGAGATGGTCTGCAATCTATTTCCATGGAGAAGATTCTGAAGTGGAAATTAGAGATATTTGTTGTAAAACAGGCATGAGGATTCTCCTTGCCTTCAGGTTCAATTTTTCCCTCTTGGGCTGTTTGCACCAACCTCATCCAAAGGTGAATCCACTAGAATCCTGTATGTGAAAGCCTTATCCTAATTGGTCAGTGCTGTGCATATGTGATTTATCAAGACTTTAGAACTTCTGTCCTCCCAATAGAAAATCCAATTAATAACTTTATATTTAAATCTTGGGTTTTATGGCCTTCAAAATTACAATGAAAAATAGCATTTTCCAACTTGATGCCCCTGCTTATCACCAGACATGGTTCAGAATGTACTGGGTTTTTAAAAGAGCAATTTTGCCCCCAAAAGCTAAAGATTTAGATAGCCCAGAGGAAAGTGACCTGGAGGTAAATTCAAAGATCCAACACTATCACTTACTACTTTTGTGACTTTAGACAATTCCCTTCAGTGAACCTGAGGTTCCTTATCTCTAATTGAACATCTGAACTAGACTCCTTTGACAACCTGGGCCTCAACTCTGAATAAAGGTTTGTTGTCTACATTCCTATCAGTAGCAGATGCCAAATTACAATTAGAGATTATGTCCCTTTATTTCAAAAGGTATTATATTCTTCCATCCAATTTCTTGGAGCAGTCTGAAATGGATCAGGACTCCTGCTTAGGAACCCTTCATCAATCAGGGTTTATTCTTGAAGTCCTTGTCCTTGAAAGGATGCCAACCTTGTCCTTGAAAGGATACCAAACTGGAGATTTCTTTGTGTTGGTTGAAAACTCAGCCTCTTGGAGTTCTTGCCTGAATCACAAGTGGGAATCCACAGAAAGGCTGAAGGCCAGCTGCTTGAAGGTCTTTCCTTTTCATGGTCTTTGCTCTGAGGTCACATAAAAGTGGTCAGATCCTGCTCTCTGGATGTCTGCTTACAATGATAGTGGTAAGCAAGCTGTCCACATGAATGCTGTGGGTCTGGAAGGATGAGAGCAGCTGCATTGAGAGTCGGGTAAAATGACCTGAGAAATGGAAGCTGGAGACTGGAGGGACTTCCCAGGCAGAAGGTGAAAATTAATCCCTCCTCTAAGCCCTGCTTCTTGTTCTCATCTTTGATACCATGTTAGGGGAAAAAAGGATGCTATTGGGATTAAGTATGGTGGTTGGCTCAATCCTCCCTTTCAGCTACAAGAGATCAGATTTTCCCAGATTACCTCTGTGGCCGAGAGAAAAAGGGGCAGGGAGTTCTGAGGCCAGGTTCCTCATCTCTAAGGCAATTGCTCCATGTGATCTCTTCCTAGTTCTGTCCCTGACTCATGCTTGCTGAGGTTTTTACACTTTTCATTTGCCATACTGTGCCTTGGCACAGCTTTCCTTATTCACAGTCATTTAACCTATCAGTCATTAAATCAATCAAAAAGCATTTTTGAGCAATCATCACATTTCAGTCACTGAGCTTGGGATATATCACTGCTGATACAGAAGATCAAAATCAATCAATAAAAAAAATTCTTCCCCCCAAGAAACCCACATTCTATAGGTTCAGGGAACAGATGAAGGCATAACTGGAATTTGGAATTTTCCACAAAAACAGACTGAGACTTTAGTGTGGATGGGGGTCTTAGTTCTTGGCAGTCCTTCTCAGACTCAAAGGCAAGCTAAATGTCTCTTTTTGAACCTCTTCCCTTGCCTTATACCTGACTTTGCCAGTTTGGCAATTCACTTATAGAGGAGGATGATGATGAGGAGGAGGAGGCTTGTCCCTAATTCTCGAAGAAGGCCATGAAAGGTACATGAATTAGATTTGAGTGAAAAGGGAGTGTGCTAAGTCACCATTCTCACTTTCTCCTCCAGAGTCAGCCAGGTTAAGTGATCAGATGTGGATAAGGATGACTGGAGTTGGCCTGGATGCGAGGCAATCAGGGTTATATGACTTGCCCAAGGTCACAAGCTAGCAAGTGGAAAGTGTCTGAGGTTGGATTTGAACTCCTGTCCTCCTGATTCCAGTGCTCTATCAACTGTACCACCTAGCTCCCCTACTCATAGAAATGCCCCAGTAGCATTGTTGCTTTTTTTAGGAAAGTCTCTCTGATGCCTTAACTCAGAAAGCACCTTTTAAGATCTTACTATATCTGAGATCTTGTATTAATTATTAGCCCATTTCTTTAAAAGAAATTAGGTATACATTGAACAATAACCCCTTTTGGACAGTTTTCAATCATTGGTGGAAGATGATATGTGATATTCATTTCTATCAGAGTCTATTGGAGAAGGATTGTACCTGAGAAGAATCACATGCCTAAAACCATTTAAAGAAGGTCATGGAAGAGATGTATGAGCAGAAGATAATACGGGTCAGTTTTATAGCAGGAGTAAGCAATGAGTGATGGGGAGCTACTCACATAATGCTAAAAGAATAAGGGCTGGCTCCCAATGTGTTGGGTTTATGGGGTTGGATAGGAAAGAACAGATGGGCTATTATCTGGACCATTGAAGGCAGTATTAGCATTCAGGTCATCATCACAAATGCAAGGAACTATAGGTACTGACCTATCATTCGATGCTGAATATACATGGATTTTACTCTCCCGACAAATTGGCCCACTTGTCAATGTACACATTAATCCATGTCCCTTCCCCTGTGACTTTGTACAACTATCCCCTATGTCTAGAATACTCTGCTTCCCCATATCTGGCCTCTTCAGACCCTAGATTTTTCAAGGCTTAACTCAAATGCAATTTCCTTCAGGAAAAACCTTTTAAATAAGTTTTCCACTTCTTGACCACCTGCATTTATTGGTCTGTGAACATATAATATTCCTCCTGAAGGGCAGAGAATATTTCCCTTTCAATTAGCATTCCTAGCATCACAATGGCTAGAATACAGCTGAAGATTAATAAATTGATCAACACATTGATTGAAGTATCATATGGGGTATGTGGAGGAAATGAGACTTGTGTATTTGTATATTATTTGGGTATTAATAACGTTGCTATTAGGAAAATTACTCCATGGATCATCACTGTTGTTGGTTGGTAAAAAGTAGTAGGTTGCACTTTCTCAACTGAATCATGTTTTCCTCTATTCTTTTTGTAATGTAAACCCTAAGATCCTTGATATTTTGGCATCCTTAAGTCAATTTACTCTCATTTGATGATTGAGAGTGAAGATAATAATTTGTATTCATAAAGCATCTTCAGGTTCACATAGCACTTCAGAAATTACCTAATTTCATCTTCATTTAAAACAAAGTAAAACAAAACCTTATAAACATTAAAAGGTTTATTTCTCTCAATTTAAAGATTAGTAAACTGAGACTGAGCATGGATTGAGCATGATCATATTTAGCAGGGACCAGAGTAGGGATCAGAACTTAGGTTTCTCTTGAAGCTATATTTCATGGACATGCTGAGGATGTTGAAGAGACTGTTGGATGGAAAAGGCAAACGTCTCACATGCTTGCCATGGACAAATGAGTATTCCTAGATTTTATCAGGATTCCAACCACCCTTTCCCTCCCATGAGTTCTAGGACAACCTACACCAGAGAGACCTTTGGTCACTAGAGGGAGACAGCTGACAGACTCTGGAGGCAGCCAGACTCAGTGGAGGAGATGCCAAGGTGAGCTGGCCTTCATGGCTAGGTCTCTGGCTTGGGTTTGTGCAATCCCAAATCCCCGGCACTAGTAGAACTTTCATTTGCATTCATGTGAGAATCATTCTCTAGTAACCTGGTGGCCTCAGGTCAAAGGTAGACCTGGGAGGACAATTTATAAGGTCAGATTGGCTCAGAAATTACTGGAACACTGAGGCATCTGGGATGGTGAAAGAGATACTCATTCCTATCTGATATTTCAAGAGTGAGATAAGATTGGGTAGTCTTAGCCTTTCCTAGACTTATCAACTGTAAACAAAGACAGGCATCACTGAGATTCATGCTTGTCTGTTCCTTCTTAGACAATGATATACTTTCTTTTAACTTTCCTGGGCAGTGAACTGGGTTTCCTTTATTTTGGGTGGGGGGGCAGCCTTCCCATTGATTGGTGTACCAGTCTGGCATTCCACAGACTACCAATGTATGGTCTAGATATAAAAGCATCCTTTCCTTGAGTCTCCATTATCATTGTGTATGGGCAAAGTTGTGTGTAAAATCATTCATTGGTCAGTTGTGAGAGAAGAAAGTCCTTGTGTGTCTGGGACTGCCAGGTCAATAGGAGATTTAGTAAAATAAGAGAACCCAAATTCTAAATTAGGAGCCATATGAAAAGTGTCTCATCGGGTTTAGGAAGCTATCCAAACAGCATGGTTGTGTGACTTATCCACCTTTTTGCCCTTGTTTCTCAGTCATGCTTCTGGCATCTTACTCCAGAATGGATGTGAGTATGAATTTTTATACATGGTCCAGTGGTTTTGCTAGGTGGTTCGAGAAAATAGAATCTATGAGTGATTTCCCCTGTTTGGAAGCAAAAGAGAAAGTAGGAGATATAGGGAAAGGGGAGGGAGAAACAGGGGGTGGAACCAGATATAAAAAACATATTGAGGCAGGCAGAAGAAATGTGGAGGTAAAAGGAAGAAAACAGGGACAGGGAAGTAGGAAGAGGGAGAATCTTCACTAGGAGCATGCTTGTAAAATGTGGCTAAACTTGAATAAATTGTTAAAAATCCCTTTGAAGGCATTGACTATTTGAGAAATATTATCACACATTGACTAATGTTATATCATATACAGGTATAAATTTAATATGATATGTTGGCCAGGATGATGATGTCAAAAATGTTGCCCTTGTTTCAAGTGATGCTAATGGGAGTGATGATGGCTCCAAACAAGGCAGTGTATTGATTCAAGGAAGGTGATTTTTGAGAACTCAGTTCAGATATCTTTCCATCAATGCTCTGCTAGAATATCCAGGTTTTTTTTCCTCCTCATAACTGGGAAAACCATTTCTGGAAGTGGAGGCAGATTTTAGAGGCTCATGGAACATCCCTGGTCTTTAAGGTAGAAAAGATTTCAGTTATAGATACAAATATAGGGTGCAGTCAAGAAAATGGAAAGAAACCAGAAAGTTGTCAGAACTCTCCCAATTTCCCTTAGAAACAACCTTAAATCAAGTCTCTAAATGGATCCTGTAGTATTGGACCCATAAAAAGACAGAGTGGAACAATTTTCCAGCTTAAGATAATTTAGAAGGACTTCAGGAAAGGGTTGTGTCCTTTGGATAAAAGGGAAATAGAATCCAGTGCAAACAGTGTTGGGGCAAGCCAAGGAGAGGCACTTAAGTCTCAGCATCTAAGGTCCCTTAGTCCTGATTTATCATTATTAGTGACACAGTAGGCCAACTGTGTGGTAGAAGGCACATTGCAAGCCATAGAACCCTGGTACAATAGGCACTTCTAACCCATGCTTCCCTTTGCCTAGCCAACAGAATCTAAATCCCCAGTGCAGAAAGCCAATGAACAGACTCCTAACCCTCAGCAAAAGAAGCTTTGGACAATGCCCCAAGGAAGCAAAACTTCCTTTAAAAGTAAGTCACAGAATAGGGGCAGCTAGGTGGCCCAGTGGATAGAATCAGGAGTCCTGGAGTCAGGAGTCCCTGAGTTCAAATCCAACCTCAGATACATAATAATTACCTAGCTGTGTGGCCTTGGGCAAGCCACTTAACCCCATTGCCTTGGAAAACAACTAAAAAAATGTCAGCAAAAGTCACAGAATAGGTTAAAAAATGAGGAAGAAAACAAAAAGAGCCCTGACTATAGAAAGTTACTAAGGTAACAGGGAAGATCAAAACATAAACTCAGAAGAGGATAGCCTTGGCAAAATGCCTACAACATGTGAAGCCTCAAAGGAAATATGAATTGGTTACAAATCCAAAATACTTCCTTTGAAGAGCTGAAAAGGATTTAAAAAACTCAAGTGAGAGAAGTAGAAGAAAAATGGGGAAAAGAAATGAATTATACAGGACTATGAAAAAAGAGTCAAAACAGTGAAGAAAAGACAAAAATTGACTGAAGAAAACAAGTCCTTAAATGAAATGAATTGACCAAATAGAAAAGGAACTACAAAAGTTAAAGGAAGAAATTTCTAATTCTAAAATATATTCTAATTTTTATTGGAATTGGGCATCTTTATGAGACACTAAGAATCAGTCTAACAAAATCAAAAGAATGAAAAATTAGAAGAAAATTAAAATATTTCATTGGAAAACTGTCCTGATATCCTAGACCCAGAGGATAAAATAGTCACTGAAAAGATCTAACAATCACCCTCTTAAAGAGATCCAAAATGAAAACTCCAAAGACTATTAAAGCCAAATTCCAGAATTATCTGTTCAAGAAGAACATACTGCAAGCAGTGAGAAAGGAACTACAGTCAGGATTACACAGAATTTAGTAGCTTCTGCATTAAAGGATGGAAGGGCTTAGGAATATGATATTCTGGAAGGCAAATGAGCTTGGATTACAACCAAGAATCAACTATGCAGCAAAACTGAGCATAATATTTCAGGGGGAAATATGGACATTCAATAAAGAAAATCAAAATTGCCTGATAAAAAAGCCAGAATTGAACAAAAAAATCTGATCTTCAAAATACAAATATAAATTTCTCTGGTTTCATGACCCTAGAAAAATCATTAACTCTCTCAGTCTCAGTTTCTTGATTTATAAAGTGGGAATAATAATCATAATCTTATCCATATCTACCTCACATGAAGAAAATACTTTGAAATCCTTAAGACATTTTAGAAATGGAATTTCTTGCTCTTTGTTGACTTAGCCATCTCTAGAAGTGCTAAGATTAATACTAGGTGTTTTGTGAATTGAGAGGAATTTGACCCAAAGCTTCCAATTCATTTTCCCTCATCCATTAATGACTCTACTCCCTATAGAATGGTATAAATCAATTATAGATAATAACTATTTTTTATTATTCCAGAATTCCATTATCCTTGTTCCCAGATCATTGATTATATTTTGGTTCAGGTTGTCCTAGAAGATATCAGTAGAAACTTCAATGACCTTGAGCTTGCCTATGGACTTTGGATGTCACTGGCATTGGTCCCAAAGAGGTGAGATTATATTTAGTGGAATATGTAGCTTCTGGTGTCCCTTCAACTTTTGAGAGTTCTGGGATGCTCAGAAATCCAATTCAGTTCAACCATTCAGCTGCTGAACGTAAGGCACATTGTTAGGTTCTGGACATAGGGGAAAAAAGGTAACAAAATTTGCCTTCTGGGAGCTTCCAGGGGGTGGAGGGGGTACAAGTCTTCATTTTAAATATATAAGGGAAAATTTTACAATAAGTTTATTTTATGACAAAAAAAAGAAAAGAAACAATATTGGAGGGAATGTAGGAAAACTGGGACACCAATGCACTATTGGTGGAGTAATGAATCGATCCTATCCTTTTGGAGAGCAATTTGGAACTATGCCCTAAGGACAATAAAATTGTTCAGCCTTTGATCCAGCAATACCACACCTAGATCTGTATCACAAAGAGATCCTTAAAAAAGGGGGAAAGGACTCACAAGTACAAAAATATTTCCAGTACTCTTTTTTGATGCCCATCAATTGAATAATGACTGAACAAATTGTGGTATATGAATGAAATGGAGTGTCATTGTTTTATAAGAAATCATGAACAAGCTGACCAGAAAAGATTGGAAAAATTTACATGAACTGATGCTGAGAAAAATGAACAGAACCAGAAAAATATTGTCCATGTTAACAGCCACATTGTGTGATGAACTTAGCTCTTCTCAGCAGTTCAGTGATCAAGGACAAAAGATAAGGATAAAAGACTCGTGGGGGGGCATGGAACTGTGTTGTTTGATTGCAGACCGAAACATACTATGTTCACTTTTTAAAACTTTATGTTTTATTCTTTACCCTTTTATTCCATTTAGTACTGATTACAACATGACTATTTAAACATGACTGTACATGGATAACCTTTATCAGATTACTCACTGCTATGGGGAGAGGGGGAAAGAGAGGGAAATTGAAAAATGTGGAACTTAAAAGTCTTATCAAAAGAAGTTTGTTGAAAACTATCTTTGCATGTCATTGGAAAAAAACTATAAAATAAAATACTTAAAATAAATATTCATTTTAATGTATGCAAAAGGAAATTAAAAAGGAAGAATGTTAAGACCCAACTCACAAAAGGAAGTTTATATGCTGAGTTTGGAGCAAAGCTAAAGGTTGTTTAAATTTCAGGCTTTAAATCTGTTTAAATCAATTGGAACAAATGCCATCTTGATCTATAAACTTTCATGGTTAGAACAGAGACTTCAATTCTTCCCACTGCAAAGCTCCAGGTTGTCTAGGGCAATATATATCATAAACATTTTATATTTAACATACCCAAAAAAGATCTTATTCTCTTTCCCCAAAACCTCCTGTTCCTAAGATTCTCTGTTTCTGTGGAAGGTTCTGTCACATTGCCAATCACTCAAAATTGCTTAACTGAGAGTCACCCTTAGCCTGTCCCTATCCCCACCCCTTGCACTCTGAGTTCTGCACCTGGCCAGGTTTGCTGCTGGTGTCTTTATCACCATTCCCATGTCTCCTCTCCTCTCCTGTAGTTACCACCCAGTTGAGATTATCAGAACTATTTTAATAGCTCCATAATTGGCCTCCCTCTTGTTGGTCTCTCCAACCCATCCTCTCCAGAATGGTCAAGCTGCTATCCTTCAGCACAGCTGTAACCATTGCACACTACTATCACAACCAAAAAAACTCCACTGACTCCCCAACATCTCTTCTGTTTAGCTCCCCGAGACCCCAAGACAAGTCATTGAGCATTGTAAATAAACCACAATGTGCCAAACATGGTGCTGAGTGCTGGGGATACCAAACACATCACAGATTCCTCTCATTTTTTTTCTCAAAAGTGCTCCTAGTATGTGTGTGTGTGTGTGTGTGTGTGTGTGTGTGTGTATATGATAACAACTATTTTTCTCTGTTCCTCCCTGTTCTTGCTCTCCACCCTACTTCTAATTTCCTTCAGCACTTTGGTGAAGTAACTAGCTTTCTGGACCTCAATTTCTCTCAATAAAATGAGGGTTTGGACCAAATGGTTCAATTCAATGAAACTTTCAAAAATAGTTTTGCTTACCTACTGGGTGCTCGGCTCGCAAGATTAAAAATAATAACTCACAATCTAAATGAGGGAGATATTATTTAAGCAGTCATAAACAAACTTTACAAAGGATGGATTGGTAGCCATGAGCAGAAGGGAGGTACTAGTGTGAAAAGGAATAGGGAATGACTTCCTGCTGGGATTGCTGCTGAGAACTGAAGGAATCCAAGGAGCCCAGACAGAAGACATGAGGAGAGAAGGCATTCTAAGTAGGGGGTGGGGGTGGGGACAGCAGAGTAGACGGAGAGCAGTCAGAACAGACAAATTGAAGAAGCCCAGTCATTGCTCTGCATCCCTGAGCACATGGGACCATGAAGGCATAAGGCAGCTGGAGAGGTAGGGAAGGGTTAGTCTCTGAAGGGCTCTGAAAGCCCAACAAAGGATTTTACACTTGATCCAGGAGATCATATGTTAGGTTCCAGTCAAACTTTCCAGGCTCATCAGACATTACTCTGCTTCACCTATTCTATGTTCCAACCAAGCTTGTCTCCTCACTTTTCCCTGTACATGGTCTTCTTTCATCACCATGCCTTTGCTTAGGCTGTGCCTCATGTCAAAAATGTACCCCCTTCTCATCTCCAATTTGTAAAATCCATAGTCTTATTTACAATACTAATCAAATGTAATGAAAAATAATCAACTGACCATGTATCTCCACTCACTTGGGCTTCTTCCTCACACAAATACCCAGCCCTGGAAATACTATAGTTATGTGTATTTTATCTTTTCTTTTCGGTCTTCATGTTCTCCTCTTCTCCCAAAATGCATGTAATCTCTTTGAGGGCAAATGATGTTTTGTTTCTGTATTGGATCCCCAGTACATAGTAGTCTTCCTGTTCATAAACGTATGAGGAAAGAAGGAAGGAAGAAAGGAAGGAAGGAAGGAAGGAAGGAAGGAAGGAAGGAAGGAAGGAAGGGAGGAAGGAAGGGAGGAAGGAAGGGAGGAAGGAAGGAAGGAAGGAAGGAAGGAAGGAAGGAAGGAAGGAAGGAAGGAAAGAAGGAAGGAAGGAAAGAAGGAAGGGAGGAAAGAAGGAAGGGAGGAAAGAAGGAAGGGAGGAAAGAAGGAAGGGAGGGAGGAAGGAAGGGAGGGAGGAAGGGAGGGAGGGAGGAAGAAATTAAGAGGCAATGGAAGGAGGAAGGAAGAGAAATCTCTTTTAATATTAAGTTCATTTATTTAATTCAATAATAAATACATTGTCAAAGTGCCAATTTATATATTCTTTGGGAGATACATACCAGAAAAGGAAAATTTCCTCACCCTCAAGGAGTTTATGGTCAAATATACCCATAGGTACAATTTGAAGCAATGGTAGAGAAAGGTTTTCAAATATGTTGAGAGGACATTAGTGGAAGAGGTAATTTCCCACAAGAGAGATCATGGAGGGAATTAGTTTGTTCTCTCTACTGCCAGGAAGTATGTACATCATTCTAAAGAAGGTTCTTGGAAGTGAGAAATAATGTGAATAGATTTATTGTCTTAATGCCAGACCAGAAACCACTGTGGCTTTAGAAGAGACCATATACTGACTGGAGATTAGTCAGAGGACAAACATTCACTTTACTCATGGCCCAGGGTGTAGGGCTCCAGGTAATTATATTCTTAGCCTTGCAACCATTCTCAGAGACCATTTCCTAAGGCAATGGGAAATTGGGATCCCTGTTGAGAGAGGAAGACCCATAATGTGAAAATACCCAACTTGAAGTGTGAAAAGAGAGAACCAACATGTTGGTGTTCAAACACATGGGAAGGAAAATGGTCAATCTAGAGAAAGCTGGATGTGGAATATAAGGAAGTCCTGGGGGAAAAAAAGAAAAAAAGGAAGCCCTGGGTGCAAATCTCACCTCTGACACTTGAAGCTATGTGACCACCACACACACCACTGGACCATCTCTGGGCTACAGTTTTCACATTGTTAAAATTGGAAAAATGATATCTCTGAGGCAGTGGTTATGAGGTTCAAATCAAGTAAAGCCCTGTCCATTCTTTGGCTATTACTGTCGAACAACCAGGAGATGAGAACTGGAAATTCTCTCAAAAGCTCTGGGACTGTGGATGTTATTGCTAATCCTAGTGGAGGATATGAACAAGGGGGGAGGATCCCAGCTCTGGGGGAGCCTTGCCATTTCATTAGCAAGGATTTTCTTGAACCTTCCTTGCCAGAGTGCTTTTGGATGGAGTAGACTAGGCTGTGAGGAGCCAGTCATGGCTGATGTCACAGGAAGTCTTTCAAAGGCTACCACTTTGGGGGCTTTTTCCTTCATTAAATTCATTCAGAGATGGGACTAGTTTGGGTGAAATGAGCTACAATCAGCCAATCGACATTGATTAAGCACCTACCCTGTGGCAGGCAAAACCCTAGTCTCTGCCCTGGAGGAGAGAACAATAAAATGGGGAAGATACCCTGAAACCATCAAAAGATAAAGCAAGGGAGGGGGCAGTAAGTGAGGCAGAGTTGTGAAGGGTTGAGCACATACACCTGGTCTGGCTTAGTCTATGCACCAGCTGTATGCAATCATCCCTTGGTAGTCAGAGGTGAGGCTCAACTCTGCCTCACCTGCCATCCTTCAGCACATGTCCCTGCTCTAGACAGGAGCAATAGTAAGGCATGAGCAGAGGGACTGCACTCTAATAGAAAAGGATCCTAGGAAAAGTTGGGATTTTAATTGGGATTTAAAAGAAGCCAGGAAAGTCAGCAAGTGGGAATATGGAGGGAACTGAAACCTAGGAAGAAGTGGACATATCCCCAGGAATTTGCTCTGAGCTTCATTTGTCCATCTCCATCTCTGTTCTTCCCTCCTCTCCTCTCTCCCCCTTCTCTTTCTGTCCCCTTTTCCCCTGTCCCTTCCCTCCCCTAGCTGTCTGTCTCTTATGTCTGTCTGTCTTTGTATCTCTGTTTCTAATGGAGGATTTCCTTTTGTATGGTCTGCCTGACCCTAATGCTAGAATATGGCTATGAAAAGTGGAGAAGAGAAGGGGAGGAGCAATCTTGGTGTCAGGTGCTGGGGACTGTGGGGAGGGCTGGCTGGAGGCTGCTTTTTGCTCTGATATCATTGTTGAGTTCACCTCCAAGATGCTGTCTCCCTGTTGCTGTGTCCCCTTCGCTTTGCCACTCACAAGTGTGTATCATGACAAACTGGGAGCAGATGGGCTGGGGAGAAGAGATAAATATGACCCAAGACATATCACTTGAAGAACAGCTGAATGGAGTCTAGTGTTTCACCAGATGGCCAAGCTTTTAACCCTTCATGTGTTTTTGAGATGATTAGTTGGAATGGTGCCAATAGAGAAAAATGTATTAGTTTGTTGATAGTAATAAAATTTCCTATTTGTGTTAAGAAGTTTCTCAGTGAGATGGTGAGATGCTCCCCAAACTAGAAGACAGGAGTCCTTTATTGGAACTCCAGGTATGCCAACAACTAAATGTATGACCTTGGCAGAGTCTTTGAGTATACATCCAGAGCTACAAGGTAGCTTAGAGGTCATTTGATGTAACCTCCTCCTCTTGTAGATATGATAAATTGAATTTCCACAGATTATACCTGTAGTAAGTGGCATAGATAGGTCACAAATCTCTGCCCTCTGTCTCCCAAAGCAAGCATCTTTCTACTCTCCTACCTTTCGGTATCTCAGTTTCCTCCTCTGTAAAGCGACTGTTTGACTAGACAGTCCCTCAAGTCTCTTAGCATTCTGTGGTTGATTCTTTTGTATCTAATATCCTCTGGGTTATTTTGAAGTGAGGTAGAAGGGGTCAGCAAAGTATAGGAGGACATCATCAGAGTGAGGAATTTCACAAGTCAAGCTCCCAAAGATGATTATGGGTAGATTTAGTGTATGAATACCCCATGGGTGACTGAGATAATGTTGCAGCTCATATGAGCTAAAAAGTCTCATGAACTGGGGGGGGGGGTAGGGATAGGGAGTGGAAAGTGTATCTCATGACCCTCATTTTCCACATGAGGACTCTGAGGCATAGGAAAGTTAAGTGATTTTCCCACTTAGTGGTGATGACCCCAAACCTAAATGACCCCTGTGATCTGTATGGCTGAGACAACGACTGAGGTATCCCTTCTCCCCATCTGAGCATTCCTTTAGCTACATCCACTGGGACAATCTCAATAATGCCAGCTGTCTCAACTTGCCTATTTCCCTCCGCAGCCAATGGATAATAACCCAGAGGACTGACAAGATGGGAGTGTAAAGGGATTGTAATGTTCTGTTCAGTGGCCCCATATGTTTACAGAGAGCTGAAAAATTGGTCCACGTTCATTAGCTACATGAACTATCTACCAAGACCTCAAGCATGAATAGATATGACTTCTAACATTTTTAAAAAGCTTTTTATTCCATTACCAGATTGTCCCTAGCAACATTGGAGGTACAGAGAATTGTTGTAAGCTATAAGTAGCAATGTGCAGGCAAACATTTAACTAAGGACTGTGTGGGGGGGATATGTACCCACAATACACTTTCTTAAATAGCATTTTATTTTTTCCGATAACATTGTAAAGATAATTTTCAACATTCATTTTTATAAGATTTTGAGTTTCACTTTTTTTTCCCTCTATCACTTCCTCCTTCCTTCCTTTACCTGCCTCCTCCCCAAGATAGTTAGAAATCAGATCTAGGTTGTATAAGCCACAACACACTTTTAAGGTTAACCTGAATTTTACATTTTCCACCTCTCTCATATATATTCTATATAATAAATATATATAATAAAATATATTATATATATAAATATATAATAAATCAAGTCCTGATTTGTTATTTGCTGAATTCTAGAGTGTGAATCACTCACACTGAAAATTTAACCATGAGTTCTTGAGATTCCCTATTTGTACAAAATACATGAATATATGGATATATGGTCAAGAAAGACACAGAAAGAGAAGGAAGAAACTAAGAACTTACCCTTTTCCTAAAGACTTAAACATTGATAAATTATCCCATCTCTGTAGAGTTAGGAAGCAGAAATTAATCCCTCTAACTTTTTCTCAGAGTTGCTCTTAACATTTAACTGGTTTTTTTCTTTTTTTAGGTCACAGAAACCTCTTTTCTTCCTCCATCCCATCCTTTGAGAACCTCTTCCTCAAATTTCATGCATGACCTTGACCACATAACTTTAACTTTCTGGATCTCAGTATCCTCATCTGTAACACCGGGGTTTGGGCCAGATGGCTCAATTCAAGGAAATACTCAAAAATAGCCTTCAATGGACCTACTGTGTGCTTGCTGCAAGAAGATGCAAATTTACGGGTAACACAGATACTGCTTTCAAAGGAGTTTGCTTGGGTTCTAAAGTGGAGGAAGATATGCATATAAATAGCTCTGATACAATTGACTAGGAGATAAGTACAAAGAGGAGACCTAGTTCAGGGCTGTGAGCAATCTGAGAAGGGTGAGATCATGTTCACCTGGGGGTGGGGGTGGGAGTTAGGGAATGTTTCTTGTAAGAGATCATAGGAACACAAAGTTTGCTTCTGAAAGGGACCCTAGCTTAGTATGAAAACATTTCACCAGTGAGAAAAAAAAATGAGACCCAGAAAAAGCTAAAAACTTGTCCAAGATTACACAATTCATTTCTAGCAAAGCCAGAATTCAGGGCCAAAAAATCACTCCCCCAGCTCACCCCCAGGATGACAATAAGGAAGCAAGGGAAATGACATGGGTGGAAGAACAGTGTGGGATGGCAGGTGGGAATCTGTTGGAGGAATAGGGAATTGTGTAATTAAAAAACCCTGAGAGGGTAAAAGATTGGAAGGGAGTTAGTGTAGGATAATATAGGATAATAGTCCAGTTTGGGTGCAAGATAGAGCACATGATTGGAAAAAATGAATGATAAGTCTAGAAAGGAACTTGGAAGCAACTTCTGGAGAGAGAGAGAGAGAGAGAGAGAGGAGGATCAGGGGTTATGGCTTGGCCAGTAAGCAATGAGAACCCCCTCAAAGAGGAGAACAACTCCTGGGTCTGAAGTGAGGTCTGGAGATGAAAGGGAGATGCTAGGGCACATTCTGAGGCTCTAACAGCTGCTCAAGTGAGAAGAGATAAAACTTTGAACTAACATGACTGCTGTGGATATGGGAAGGAGGGCAAGACTTTTTACAGATTAAAAAAAGCTAAAAAGAGATCTTTGTAATTTAACAAAAGAATACCCACTGCTGCTCCTACTACTACCACCATTAACAATAAAATAACCTTTGGATACCATTCTAAGATTTGTGAAGAGCTTCATAAACCTTTTCTCATTTCATCTTCACAACAGTTATGGGAGGAAGGTCCAATCATTTTTCAGGGTCACGTAGTTGGTGTTGCTCTTTATTTGTTATACCTGGAATTCAAGAGTCTTTGGATAACTGTCTGAACAGCAAATACCAGTGGAGAGACAATGAAGGATGGAGACAGGATAAAAGAAAAAAGCAATAGGGAACTCCAGAGAGGAACAAGAGTAATGAATGTCCTCTGGGAAATATTTAAGAAGAGAAGTTGGATTGGTCATGTGGAGACAAAGGAGGGGAAGAGAGCAAACACTCATTAAGATTCTAATACTCTCTAGGCACTGTGATAAGCATTTTACAAATATTATCTCATTTGATCCTCACAAAGATATCATGAAGTTGGTGCTATTATTTCCTCATAGAACAGTAAAATAGAATTTAAATGACTTGCCCAGGGTCACGCTGTTTGTAAACAGCTGGGGCTGGATTTGAACTCAGATCCTCCTGACTTTCTGTAATTACTGAACCATCTGACTGACTTAGGATATAGCAGGTAGACTCCTCAAGCATACTTCTACTCCTCTCTTAAGTTAGGAGATATGAAAGGAAGGATGAGGAAAAAGCATGGGGAGATGTAGGACATTAGACTTGTCTGTCAGAAAGTTGTTGACTACAGAGAGAGAAATTTGCCTAAATTGAGTACAATGGTCCTTGAATGAAACAACAGAAAGCAGCTGGGAGCAGCAAGAATGATTATGAAATATAGATTAGAAGCCACATAGAGAAAAAGAGAAGAGAAATGGGACTGAGGGTGTGTTTGGTTCAAGAGAAGTTTCTGCTTCTCTTTGTTGTTTTTTCTTTCTTCTTCCTGAACACCAAATTGGGAAGAGGACCTGGGTTTGAATTATGGCTGTGCTTCTAGCTACCTATATGATCTAAGGCCACGTAGTCCACTCTTCTAAGGCACAGGGTCCTCATCTTACAAATTTGGATTCCGTGACATCTACCAGCAGTGAATCAATAAGCATTTTTAAAGTGTCTCCTGTGTGCTAGGGGTTGGGGGGTCAAATTCCAATCTCTGCTCATATTCTAATCAAAGAAATAAGACAGACAAATCAATACAGACATCACAAATAGAAAGTTCAGGCATACATATGTAGACAAATTAGTTCAACTCGATCCCATCCCTTAGAGATGTTGCCAATCTCCAATCCTATGGATTTCTATTGGATAGTCTTATTATTGCAGTATATCATATACCTGGATGGACATTTTCATGATGTTTATACCATGATTATATGTTAGGAAATTGAACTTTACTTGCCCTAAGATATTCAAATTTAGGGTCCCCTGGGGAAAAGACCTTCTCTCAACACAGACAATTCTCTAACATGACATAAAGACTTAATCTGGAATCCCTAAAGTGACCTAAAGACCTAATCTGAAACATAGGGAGTCATCCTTTTGGATGTCCACATTCCAAGCTAATTATCTCCTGTAACTGTTGTTTCCCTGATCTCAAACTGTGAAATTTCTCCCATTGGTTAGACTCTGCTCTTTAGGTTAAAATCCCCTGGAATAAACTCACTTCTCTTCAACCAAGTGAACTCTGGTCCCTGAACCCTTGTTAATTCTTTGTCTTCCTAGCTCTGGCCTAGAGAGAGGCTAGACTCTACTAGCCCTGATTTCATTGCCTTCTTGTCCAGTTGATGTTTGTGATCGGACTACTTCCAACCCTGGGTTATCTCCACCCTCTGCTTTTCTCTCTTTCTAATGACCTGCTACGAAACACTGATGAAGAAAGTTACTCACCTGGCTCCATTACAAATGGATGTCATGCAATCTCCTTGGGCTCTCACTACTGTCTGGAAATCTTATTCTTCATCCCAGATCCCTGATCATGATCTCTCTATTGGTTTCCCTGAACTTGTTTGTTCTCTTCTCAAATCTTTGGTGTCACTTCTCTCCCTGAGAAACTTTACTATTCGGTTTAGAAAATTGAGGTCACTCATGAAGTCCCTCTCCTCTTTTATTCCACATGTCACAAACTCTCTCTAAATTATCCTCTTTTTTCTAGACTCTAAGATCTTTTTTAAAACCAGTTTTTATTTGTTCCCATAATCTCATCAATTTCCATTCCTTCTGATAAATCCTCTTCATTGATTATTCTCTTTATGTCTCTACTTCTATCTCTCTCCATTTATGTCTCTACTTCTATCTCTGGCTCCTTGATGCTCACAGACATGACTAGGTCTCTTCCACCCTTAAATTACTTTCCCTTAACTTTTCTCCTTTTCATTGCAAAGCCTCTGGAAAAAGCCAATTATACTGATTGCCATCAATTATTCCCCTTGCTCATCTCCTTGTCATCTGGCTTTCAACACCAGAACTTGACTGAAACTACACTCTTCAAAAGTACCAATTATCTACCAGCTGCCAAATCCACTGGCTTTTTCTCTGTCCATATCTTTCATGACTTACCTGCAGGGTTTGGCACTGTTGGCCACTGCTTCTTCTAGGATCTTATATCATCCTTACCTTCAATGACTAAGAATTCTTTTATTTCCCATCTGACTTGCCAGAGTCCTCCATCCCAGGTTCCTTTGTTGGGCCATCAGTAGTTTCTCACTTCTTTTCTCTCTAAATTGTCTTATTTGGTGATCTCATCAGCTCCTCTGGCTTCAGTAATCACATTTACACAGATAATTCCCAAGTCCATATAGCCAATCATAATTCCTCACCCCACATTGCCAACTGCTAGATGGACATGGCTACCTCTTCAGTATTTCAAGATCCTCATGTCCACAAAGGAACTCATTGTTTGCTTTCCTTAAATCTATTCTTCCCCCACATTTCCTGTTTGGCCAAGGGCATCACCATCTTCCCAGTCACCCAGAGGAAGACTTTTATGTTCAAATGTTCATTGGGAAAGTAACCCAAATTTTTAAATTGGGAGTTAGCACCTCATTTCCATTTTTATCACAGATTAGATATACACCCATATCTAGATTTATCTACAACCAATATTCATATCTATATTGATATTAGACTTCATCTGATTAGGATGGGATTTCCTATATGGAAACTCCCTCCACCAAAGTACATCCATATCTCAGCTATAAATTACAATCTTAAGCAGTTGTCTGTGACAATGAAAAGTGATTCTTTGATGTTTGTATAAATAACATGTGACAAGTTGAATTTGAATTCACATCTTGGTCAAATATGCCCTGCTACTTCTCACAGCATATTTTACACACACACACACACACACACACACACACACACACACACACACAGATGGAGAGAGAGAGAAAGATAGAGACATTTTATCCAGTTAAACTTCAATAATTAAGAACACTTGAATGAATGATAATATTGAATTACCAGCCTCTATAATAGAAGGAGAAAAGGAATTAGTAATTAGAAAGATCCAGCATGGCTTCATTAGGAAGCCATCCTATTAGATGAAATTAATTTCTTTCCTCCTCTTCTTCCTCTTTCTCTTCCTCCTCCTCCTCCACCTTCTCCTTATTCTTCTAATTGCTAGACTTCTAATTGCTACTCAGTAAGTAAAGTCAGTAAACTTGTTGATAGTTTAGCAAAGTTTTTGATAAAATGTCTGATATTTGTGTTTGTGGATAAGGGGAAAGATGGATCAGAAGAGAATAAAATAAAATACATTCAAAATTGGTTGCAAAAATGGTTGTTATGGGCCAATGTTAGTGTGGCAGGAAGTCTCCAGTGGATTATCCCAGAGATCTGTGATAGATTGCATGCTGTTCATTATTTTCATTGGTTATTGAGAAAAAGACAAAGATGGAAAGCTTTAAAAATGTACATATAAAAAACAAGTTGAGAGAGAGAGAGAGAGAGAGAGAGAGAGTCAGTATATTGAAAGAGAGCATAGATCTGACCTTTGAAAGGCTAGAGTGTGGAGGTGCATCTGAGAAGATAAACGTCAGTAAGAATAATTACAAAATTAATAAACTTTCCAAATATAAGAAAGGTGGGGTTTGAAGAGGAAACATGAGAAGATCTTGGAGTTTGAGTTTTCTAGAAGACCAATATAAGTAGAAAGGTAAGGATCCAATATCAATGTGATCTTTGACTCCATTAAGAGGCCTCTGGTTTACATAAATGGAGTTTATGGAAAGGGAGTTGATAGTTCTGTTGACCGTTGTCCTCATCATACCTCATCTAGACTTTTGTGTCCTGGTCTGATTGAAGAAAGACAATTATATTATTGAAAATTTTCAGAAAAGGGCAGCCAGGATGGCCAAAGGCCATGAGTCTATGTCATGGGAGGAGTAGTAGAATAAAAGGCATTTCTTTGGAAAAAAACAACTCATGGGAAGTGAAGCATGGTTGCCAGATTTGATCATCTCATATGAAGGCAAAATTAGTCTATGTGCTACCTCATCCCATCTCCTCATTCCCCCTGACCCCAACATTCATCAGGGCTATGACAGAAGGCATTGGTGGAAAATGTAAAGAGACTAATCTAGATTGGATGCCAGGATATCCCTCCTCACATTGAGAGCTTTCCCAAAGTGAATTGAGGCACAAGATACAAGGTAGGTTCCCTCTCTTTGGAGATAATTAAAGAAAGGCAGGGAAAGAAATCTTTTTCAGAGATGGCTTCAACTTCCTTACTGCTAAATTACCTTCCAACTCTAAGTTCTGTGTTTATTCATTTTCCTTAACTTGGTGAAGGTGTGTCAGAAGCAAGACCTGAATCCTGGTTGTCCAAGGCCTACTCTCAATCAGTCATGAAATTGAGGATTCAATAATACCTCAGTCTGATAGAGTACTTTAAGGTTTGCCTAGTTCTGATGTTATCTTATTTGATCATTCCCACAAATCTACAACCTAGGTAGTATTATAAATACCCATTTTAGAGATGAGGAAAACAGAAACTGAGAGAAGTTACATGACTTGTCCAAGGTCACATTACTATTAAGTGTCTTCAGCTAGGTTTGGAATTCAGTTCTTCCCAGTTCTAAGTTCAGTGCTCTATGCTCTCAAGTTCTCAAGGAACTGTTAAAAAATGGCACATGATTTTAATAAAAGAATCACAAGTGAAATCACCAAAATACTCAAAAGAGTTCAATGTGCTCATTTTCTTTTTTAAATTTTTTAAATTTTTTAATTGATATTTTATTTTTTTAAATACATGTTATGAAGGTTTTTCAACTATTTTCCATATGCATATGTATATTTATAAGTTACATAATTCCCCCCCCTCACCCTCCTCCCCTCAGCAGTGAACAGTAAGGTTAGCATTGTATATCCATGTTTTTGATAAAAATATTTACAGATTAGTCATTTTCAGTAGGAGGAATTAGGATTAAGGGAAAGAAGTATATAAGAGAAATTTTTTAAAAAGTGAATGTAGTGTTCATCAGATTCTGAAAGGTTTCTTTTGTTTTTCTTCCTCTGGATGAGGATAGCATTGTCCACAGTGGATCTAATAGGGTTGTCCTAGCTCTCTGAACTATTGAGAGCAGCTGCATCCATCAGGGTTGATGAACTCCAATGTGCTCACTTTCAATGATGAAGTAGCTTTTGGAGTAGAGAAGATGATACAGCCAGCTAATGGACTTCCCCAGACAAATATCTCTCAGTAAACTGCAGCAGAGCTGATGGCCATTCCTACACAGAGTGATTTTTTTCCATAGATTTTTTTCCCTTTTCTTAATGATAATTCTCATTTTAAAGAGAACTCATTAGTGAAGTAATTATGTCCTCTGCCTCTGTAATCAGAGCTCAATTTTCTAAAAATCTAAAATTGTCTCTCCTAAAAAAATACAAAACCCTCTCATCCACCCCCTCAAGCAGCGCTAGACATTTTCTCCAAGCACAGTTTGTTCTGAAGTTGGGGTATTCACTCTGGGAGTGTTCCAGACATTGTAAATCTTCTGGGACATAGGTTTGTTGCCAAAAAAGATGAGTTCTCTTTTCTGGATGGTGTTTGAAGGATGAGCTGTGAGGCAATGGGCCTGTCTGGCTTTCTGTGGCTTTTCCAAACTCGGAAGTCGGACAACACAGAACTTTGAGGATCAAGGTCCCCTGCCATAGCAAGAGCCAGATGTTTACAAATTCTCTCCAAATAGTGGCTCGATGCTGAGAAACCTACAGAATCACAGATTTGTGAGGGTCCCCAAGGATTCTCTCGATTAATCTTTAACTGCACCAAAACTCTTAGCAAGGGGCCATCATTGGCTTGAAGACCTCCAGTGAAGGGGAATTTGATACCTCCAGAGGTAACATTAGTTGATTATTAAGGTTTTTTTCTTTAAACTATCCACAATTTTCCTTTTTTAAAAATTTCCACCCATTACTTAGTTTTGTGTTTTGGAACCAAATAAATTGTTTACTTCCTCTTACTCCAGATAGCCCTGAAATCTGTGAAACTATTACATTCCACCCGATCCCCATGGATCTTCTCTACACTATACATTCCTATTTCCTTTAGTCATTTATCAGGAACTTGAGACCTGAACCCACCTGGAGAGTATCCAGAGAAGGACAATTTTTTCCTTAAAATACAGTTCTCGGAACAAAGTCCAATATTCTGTATTTGATACAGTCATAGGCTCATCACCTCCTGAGAAAAATACAACCATCTGATCCCAGGTACTCTTCATGCATGCAGTCCAGGTTTTTAGGTTGTTCTGTCATGCTTTTGACTCATATTAATTTTAGTTCACTAAGACTTGCAGATCTTTTTCATATGTGCTGTGGTATAGATTGTTCATTTACCCCATACTTGTTGGGCTGATATTTTTTGACTCAAGGGTTAACCTTTACAACAACTTAGATATAATTTCCACTTATTTCATTAATTTCACTGTACCATGAGACAACCAAATGGCTTGTCTTTTCTGTGTTGGCCAGAAGTGAAAGGGGGAAGAAATTTTCATATAATCAGCCTTTTCCCATCATGGAGAGGGGGAGGAAAATACATTTGGTTGTCTCGTATGCTCCTGGTGACAGACTTAGAAACTAGAAGGTCCCTTTATATTCTGGAGCCAACCTGCTTAATGCCTGAGAAAGATTAGGAGGCCTATGCAACTCAAAGAGGAAGGTAGATCTTAAGGAAATCCACTTTTACTAAGGTGACAGACCTGGGAATTTACCAAAAAACAACTCTGCCTGGCTGATTGTAGAAGGCTTCAACCAATTTCTTCTTGCTTCTGCTTCCCTGTCCTGTCCTGCCCTGGCCCTTCAAGCCAATTCAGTCCTTCCCCGTAAGGAAAATTACAAACAGAAGACAAATAGGAATTACCAATGGACTTAGTAAAGATCATCTTAGAAACAGGGAGTTCAGTTTCCCAAAACATGGACATAAACACTCCTTCCCTACCCTACTCTCACAAAAACAAGAAAACCCTCAATACTTTTAAAATCCATACATCTGGTTTGGGTCTAGTCACTTCTGAATATGCAAGGAGATTAACTGTCTGATCACTTCTTCTCTCCCTCTTCTCTATGACATAAGCCTTCTCCCACTGTCTCCCTGATTTGGTCCTCTCCATGGTTTCTCTTCCCTTCCCTCTTTTTTTCCTTCCTTTTGCTTCCCCCCTCCTCTCTACGCCTTTTCCCTTCCCTTTCTTCCCTTCCTGTTTTTTTTATTCCCTTCTCTTTCCTTCCCTTCCCATTCCTTCCCTTATCTTCCTTTCTACCTATTCTACCTATACCCTTTCCTCCTATTCTTTCCCTTCCTTTCACTTCTCTTCCTTTCCCTCTCCACTCTTCTCTCCTTCCCTTCCCTTCATGCTTTTTTTCTCTTTCCTTCCTTTTCTTTTCTGTCCCTTCCATTCCCTTTCTTTCCCTTTCTTTCATTTCCCTTCCCTTCTTTCCTATTCCTTCTTTTCCCCCATTCCCTTCCCTTCCTTCCTTTTTTCCATGCCAAGATTGCTCATAAGAATTTTTGTGTGCTTCATAAAACACAGCCATTTGGCCAGTCTCCATTTGAACTCAGTGGAATTGTAAATTAAATTCATTGAGAGAATTTTAGTATTCCATCTTCTGCCACACCGATTCTTCCCGTGGCACTCCTCCTCCTGACTGAGGTTTTCAGGGCTCCATTTTCCAAAAAGTGTGTGTGTGTGTGTGTGTGTGTGTGTGTGTTTCTTTGCATGTCTGTGCCTGTTTCTCTCTGTGTGTCTGTCTGTTCCTGTGTGTGTCTTTGTATCAATGAGTTCATGTATATATATATATATATATATATGTATGTATTAATGTCTATTTGAAGAACATGTGAATCCTTTGAGTCTTGGATTCCCATCATATGAGATTGTAACTGTGGGGACTAAATTTATTGACTGATTGATTATGGGTGGGGTTGGAAGTGGGGAATGGAGCTAGCCAGTCTCCCAACTTCATTTTATTCTACAAGTGGAATTAAAACCAATATCTATGTATGTTTATTTGTATGTGTGTATGTGCATTTTTTGTATCTATGTGCACACATCTAACCAGAATATCACTAAGGATACTGAGTCTGTGCCAATACCCACACATCCACATGCACACACATACATATTATCTAGACATATATCTGAATATGTATGTGTGTGTGTGTGTGTGTGTGTGTGTGTGTGTGTGTTGGTTACAAGTGTAGGTCCCTTAATACTCCCTCTTATCAACTTATGAACTGATTGATCTCATTTTTCAGTTCTCTGGAAAAGGAGACAGGGCATGGAAAAGACTGGACTTTTTGCTTCTCAGTCAACCCTTGTGTTCCTGACCATGGCTACCTGGACTCTGCTCCATCTGTCTTGATATAGTGAGGTTGGAAAGATAAGTGACTACTATTAAAATCTCTCCAATTCCTCCCCTACTCTGCCCAGTGAGGAAGCAGAGAAGCCTGTCCTTTCTTTGCAAAATAAAGGATGGCCACAATAAAGATAAACTAGCATTCGGACACAGTCAACTCATTTCCTAATATTGAATACTTGGATGAATGAAGTAGCAAAATCACTTTAAATGTGAACTTCTGAACATTAAAATCATTCTTCAAGATTGCTTAAGATTTGATATGGACTCAAGGCACTTATAAACGAGTTAAAGAGATGGGATTCATATTCCATCTCTGCTGACAACTGTTAGTGTGACATAGGACAAATAACTTCAATTTTCCATATCTCAGTTTTCTCAACTGTAAAATGAGAAGGTTGAGCTAGATGACCTAAAATTTCCCTTCATTTGTATGTCTCTAGGAGCCTATGAAGTCCTGCTAACCTGCAAAGACTATGGATATGGCCCCATCATTGATTGTATACCATTTGTGCAAAGACCTGTCTAAATTTAGACTGGATTCTCAGCAATTGGTTTCAGGATAATGGAATTTTCTGCTCTAGAGATTCGTGAAGACTGTCTCCTGAAGCATGGAGGGTTTGCAATCATTAGGGAAATGGGTATGTACCCACTCTGATTTTAGACATATTAAAGTATGGGTGAGGGTGCAAGGACTTATTTGCTATTGTTATTTTTGCTATGATTGTCATTACTGTTACTAACAATACCAACATACTCTTTCCCCCTCTATGTTTATAATGAATTTGGGCTCCAGACATTGGACACATCATGGATACAACCAACTGTATTTTAAAAAAAACCTCAATGGTGCAAGAATGAGATATAGATTAGAGAATCATATCAACTCATAGTTGGAAAAATCCATGGAAGCAATTTAGTCTAAATATTCCTATGATGATCTTGGTAAGGAGCTGAAAAAACTTTTGTCAAAAGTTGATCAAAATTTTTACTGTTCTTGTCACAGTCATGTTAGGGAGCTGTAAACTAAGAGACTGACTGCATGCAAGGGGTCAGCACTGATGGACAGATTTTGGATTCTCAACAAATCCTCTCCTGAAATGCTTCAGAAATATGTCACTGGTACTGTGTTGCTTCCTATTCACAAGTGAGCTCTAAAAAGATTTTGACAGTGCAAAAAAAAAAGGAACTAGATTTACTAAGATAGCCTTTAAGTGGAAAAAAATGTAAATGTTTACATTTGGGTTTCAAAATCAATGTCACCATTAATTATAAAGGTGCATGAGGTTATGGATAAACAGTAGATGGGAGGAATTAGGTTCAATGGAATATGGTAGACTCCAAAGGTAGTTCTATTCCATATTATCCATCATAAGGGAAGTGATGATCCCCCTATTGGTTCTACATCAGTTCTAGGTGCCATCTTTGAGGCATCTGAAGAATGTCAAGTAAGGTAGAACCAAAATGATGAGAGCCTTAGAAAACATGCTATATGAGGATTGCCTAAAGGATCTGAGATTATTTAACATAAATAACAGAGATAAAAATAAGAGTAGGGGACAATGTATAACTTGAAGGAAATGAAGGATTCATGTATAGAAACCTTGTGCTGCTTGGCCTTAGCCCCTCCACAAATTAAAATATCCCAAAAGGTATAGATTCTCAAGTAAAGATTGATTGACTGATCATTTTATTTAAAATTGGTCCCTGGGATTCTCCGATTTCATTCTCTAGTAGGCAGTCTTCATGTGCTTTAGGCTGAAGTCCAATCAGAAAGATGAATTTGTATCAGCTTCCAGGTCATGAGCAATGGGGGCATTCATTACTCTCTGGAGTCTGGCAGAAACTTGGACTCTGGAACACAGTAAAGCCTCCTCTCCTTTATGGGAATCACCAAGCTTGAATTAACCTAGAAATTCAGGAATTGCAAACCATCTGAACTGGCAAACTGCAAAAATTTCTGGAATCTTCCAAGGATTCAATAAGCCATAGAATAATACTCAAGGCAAAACACTTTCTATTCTTAATAGGCTGGTAGGAAAAGAAGATAATAATAATAACAAAGACAATAATGATGATGATGGTGACAACATTTGCATATATTTCCATTAAAGTAGGAACTTTTTAAAAGTTGTCATAAAATCCTTTCTAAGTAGTACTTTTAGATCTTGTCTTTAAACTAACCTCCATCCAAAGTCTTCAACCAGGAAAGATATAAATGTGTGTTTACTAACCATTGATCTGCTGCCTTCAATATGCCTAGTAATTCAAATTCTTGTTTTTAATTCTACAAATATTATATAAAGCACCTACTATGTGGGAGGCTCTGGGTTTAGTGCCAGGGATATAAAGACCAAAAGAGACACAATTCTTATCCTGAGGGTTAGAGTGGAAAAGGAGGAGGGTATGAATTAAATGGGAATAAAATTTCTTAACTGTATCTTTAATTTTATTGACAAAAGATCCCTGAGGACTTGAAGAAAATTTCCTAATGTTTTTTGCCTGAAATGTAGAGTATATGAAAGGTAGCAGGGATGGTGGAATAAAGCTAAGTAAGATAGGTTGCAATACTCTAATTATGGAATTATAACTTTTAAAGTCAGGCTAAAAAATTTGTTGTAGAGGTACTTGGGAGCCATTGTAGGCTTTTGAGTAGATGATGATGATGATGTAGATAGGGAGCATTTATATAGTGAGTTAAAGTTTGCAAAGCGTTTTACGAATATTATCTAAGTTGATCTTCATAACAATCCTGGGAGGTAGGTATTATTATTATCCTTATATTACAAATGAAGAAACTGAGGCAAAGAGAGGTTAAATTAATTGCTCAGGCTCAAAAAGCTAGCTAGATTTGAAATTACATTGTCCTGACTCCAGGCCCAACATTCTATACACTACACAATATTACAATAGGAATAAAATAATGGGGAGGGGGAAAAAAGAGGTTGGAGATAATGAGAAAAGTCACTGTTATTAAAATAGTTTAGGTGAGGAATGATGAATTTCAAGTTTGGCACCAGATGTTTGTTGTGGAGAGTAGGCCATTTGCGTGGGATATTGTAAAGGCAGTCATCAGTAGGACTTGGCAACAGGACCAGAGGTCTCTTGTTATGACATACAAAATATTAAGTAAAAGTTCATTTAAAGATCAAACAAAACAATTTGATTTCCAACCAATCTCATTGCCTTGGGGAAATGACCTGTTTGTTTTCTCATTGCCCTTACTTTTCAAGTGTTAAGCTTTTGAAGACACCTCTGGTTCAAACATTATTCTTGGCATTTCTCTTCTGGCATTTCTCTCTGGGCTAGAGTATTCACGATTTTCTCTCCCTGGCTTGAAATAAATACAAATATAAATATCCTTTGGAATGAATAATGACAGGGAGACAGGTTTCAGCAGCTTCCAAAATGATGGAAAGTCTTTTGGAGAAACTTGTGGGCACTTATTCAGACATGCACAAGATTTCCTATAATTGTTCTCCTGCCCAATGGACATTGATGGACATATTCTCTAAACTTGCCTATCAGATCATCTAATTGGAGAAAGGTGGAACAAATGGTGGCATAGGGATATGATGGAATGGTTGTGCTATGACAAACAATTTACATAAGGCAGCCAAAGAAAAACGGAAAAATTCCTTTTAAATCATGCAGAGAGCAGTGAGTAAAATAATGAGATCAATCAAATAGACTGTAATTGAATTGTATGAACTTTAAAGAAAGATTTTGATATGATATTTCGATATAATTGACTTTTTGTACACAGATCTCATATATATCTATACTCATATTTACATATATCTATTACAGACACTTTCAGTCTTCAATATAGAGATCTATGCATGCATGAATAATAATATGTATTATTTTAAAACGTTTTCCTGACACTAGGCCCACAGATTTGACTAGATTGAAAAAGGGGTTCACATAAAAAAGGTTAAGAATCACTGATTTACAAAAATGAAAGAAATCCTAATGATTTTTAACAGCATTACCTAGTTTGAGCTCTGGAAAAGAGCTGAGAAGATATATCTTTCTCCTTCCACTTGATAATTGAAGAATTATAGATGTGAAATCTTTATTTTTTGGCTTTTTTGCAAGGCAATGGGGTTAGGTGACTTGCCTAACGTCACACAGCTAGATAATTATTAAGTGTTTGAGACTGGATTTGAACTCAGTTTTTCCTGACTCCAGGGCACCTAGCCACCCCTAGATATGAAATTTTAAAGAATTTCACTGTCATAAACAGTCTCAGTGTGATTGGTTTTGTTGAACTGTTTCTTCCTGGTTTTAAGGGAAAGCTCACTTGTGTGTATGTGTTGTATGTTTAAGTGTAGATGTATTACAAGTTAATCAAGAATAAAAAATTAAAGGCATAAATAAAACACTATTTTAAAAGCATAAACTAATGACTGGAGAAGTAGAAACAAGAAATAGCTACCACAATGCAGAATGACCAGTCACCATATTAGAGTGAACATGGAAGCCTATTTTGTCTGTCCCAGATCTAGGAAGTGCCTCAGTCTAGTGTTACCATTTGTCCCATTATCAAGTGGAAGAATGAGGGTTTATTTGATTAGAAACCATCTGTAGAGGAATTATAATTGTATCCATGGAAACTTATGATATTACCACATGTGAAAGGAAAAGAAAGAGGTCCCAAGATAGAGTCTTGGTTAGTGGGCATGATATGGGTGAATAACTAGAAAAGGAGAATTGAGAATGGTCAAATAAGCAGGAGGAGAAGCAGGAGAATTGTAGCTCATTAGATAAACGCTCCCTAGCAGCGTCATGGAAACGTGGAAAACGCGGAAAGGAGAGAGTATCAAGGAAAAGACTGTAATTAACAATGTTAAATGATGCAGAGATCAAAAAGGATAATGATGCAAAGAGCAGTTTAAGAAGTCACTAATAATTTTGGAGAGTCTAGTTTCAGTGAAATGAAGTCAGATTGTGGAAAACAGAATAAGAACAGAGGACATAGACTTGAAGTGAAAAGGGAAGAAAGATAGAGGATGCCATTTAGAAAGAGTGGCAGATCAAATCAAAGAGTTAAAAAATATGGGAGGAAAGGGGGAGCATGTATAGGCAGCAGGGGAACTGACAATAGCTAAAGAGAATGTCAAGTTAAGGAGGTAGATGGGAGGGACTTGTGCCATAGTTATAGGCAAATCCATAAGGGCACAATAATTTTGTTAAGGGGAAGACTATTTTGTTGAAATGGCTAAAAAGAATCTATATATGAAAAACTTGTCTAAGCTACTGAAATTTTCAGAGCTGAAATCCTAGCAACTGCCATAGCAATGCAGCAAATAAACCAGTATCTGGCTTATAATAGGTAATTAATAGATATCAATTGAATGGAAAAAATGACAAAAGATCAGAATGTGTTCATAGAAACCAGAGAGTAGCTCAGCAGAAATGCTCAGCAGGGATTAGAGATTTCCAGAAGGAAGCAACATAATCACATCCCCACAGTACCGAAGGGTCATGTTTATTTTCTTCATACTTGTGACCCTTGAAATGTATTCCTGGTTCTCGTGTGTAGCCCAGTCTCCAGGGTGTTTTCTTGACCTTCATATGTGTCAGAATTTTTCTTGTCACTTGGATTGTGATTGTGTTGATTGTGTTTCTCTGAATTAACTTCTCTTCCAATTAGCCTCCTATAAGAAGGATATCCTTGGGGCTCATGAGTTGTGATTTTGGAGCCACAAAGAGGCCAAGATATGTGATAGATTATTTTTCAAAGGGTGATGCATAAATGGGGGACTTAGAAAATAAGAAGCTAAAGGTCACCTTCAGGCCTTGATAGGGTTTTGGTTTGGTATCCTTAGTTAATATCTAGACCCTGCTCATGTGTACTTTTCTTTAGATCACGGCTCTATGAAGAGAACACAGGTAGGCCCATGGCAGATAACTGAGATATTCAATCTGCCCTCTTGTCTGTTCTGAAACACTTCCATTTCCAAGACATTTCTGTGGTCTGGCTTGGACTCATTCCTGTATGGAGTCAGAGCCAAGAAGCATGGATCCAACAGAAATATAGGTGGAGGGGGGAAGAAGTAGAGAACAGTTGTGGATTCCATATTTGGAAATTAGCATCGATTCTGCTCTAGTCCTATGGCAAGCTTTGAGCACTCTTCATCAGAATCCTGAATGTAAAGTTACAGGACTGACTCAACTGGAAAGTGTGATGGCCATACCAATGATGAGAACAATCATTGCTTCCAGGGACATTATTCTAATATGTGCATATAAGTAGATACATCCATGCATACATAAAACATATTTTTGCATATAGATATATCTATACATGTATATAAAATTTGATCTTCATTTTTAAAGTCATATAATTAAAGAATTTTTTTTCTTAAGTGATGAGGTCATTGAAACAGAGAAATGAATTGAAATCCTTTGCCTTAGGGACAGAATTAGTCAAAGTCTAGGACATGATTTCAAGCCAGATTTTCCTGACCCTGAATCCAATACTCTGTCCATTATATAATCTATATTGACATACTAGAGAGAGAGAGAGAGAGAGAGAGAGAGAGAGAGAGAGAGAGAGAGAGAGAATTGATGAAAAGAGGAGAAATAAAACAAACCCTGGCCTTCTTTGTAATTTTGTTCCCCTATTGTGATAGAATTATATTAATTATAACCATTCCTGGTTCTCATCCTTAAACAAATAAATGCATAGATAGGCGATAGATAGATTGATGGATGAAAAGGCAGAAAATGAATGAATAATAGATAAATGAATAATAAATAAATGCATGAGTGAGGAAATAGGAAAATGAATAAATGAAATGGTTCATTCTCCTAGGCAATATTCTCCTGGGCAATACAATATAGTCACTGCTAAGTATCATGCAAGGTTCAATGAGAAAGAAATAAAAGGAAGATGTTTATCTGAATATTTGAGGAGGGAGAGAATAACTTGGTACAGGTAATCAGAAGGAGTTTCCCAAAGGAGATGTCACCTGAGCCTAGTCTTCAAAGAAGAGAAGGATTCCAAAAGACTGATATGAGAAGGCAGGGTGTTGTTGAAATGGTGGATGACTTGTATGAACACAGAGCCAGAAAATGGCTTATAGCATCAGCTAATGGCCCATTTTAACTGCAAGGCAGACTATGTGAATGTAAATAATGTGAAATAAGGCTAGACAGAGAGATTAGAGCCAGATTGTGGAGGGTGTTAACTTAGAGCTGTCCAGAAAAAGAACAGACTGCCTCACAAAGCAACAAGCTCTTCTCCACTGTAAATGTCGCCAATGACTTGGATAAGGACTTATATGGAATGCTTATCCAATTTTCAGATGACACAAAGCTGGAAGGGATGACTAATATGTTGACTGGCAGAATCTGCCTCCAAAAAGATCTTGACAGAATAGAATGATGGGCCAACTCTAATATGACACAATTTAATGGGTATAAATAAAAAAAATGCATTTGGATCTAAAAATCTGACTCCATAGGTATATGGTGAGGAAGAGATGAGATGGTTAGAGAATAGTTTATGTGATTAAGGAAAAAATATCTGAGTAAATTGGGGAACAACAAGATCACTTGACATTTCTTACAATCAGCCCAGCCACCCATAGGTCTTTGGAACCTGAACTCTAGAGACAACAGTCTAGAGGGACTGAAACAATCAGCTTTAGAAATTCTTCCCTGGCGTTTTGTCTTTTGATTGATGGGAGTCCATTATTTCTAGATATCCTCCAACCTGATCTTACCTCATGCTGGTCTTCTTCTCAACTTCTGTCCTAGAACCCCATGCACACCTTCCTCACCCATCTTGCCTTGCTACTTTTTCTTTGGGAGCAATAATACAATCAATATGATCATTGCTTCTGGAAAGAATGTATCCTCTCACAGACTTCTTGCTCCACTCATCATCTTTGGACATCTAGAATCACTCTTCTTTCTACTAGTCAGCAGCCCCCATTTATGGCTTGTTGCCTTGCATTGGGATAGTGACTTCCTTTGAGCAGATTGAATACTTTGTGTCTTTGTGACTCAAGTATTCAGGCCAGATCCTGGAATATATTAGGTGCTTTATTATGATTATTCATTCATGCATTAATATCAGTCAATGCAATGACATGGCAGACCCTCAAACAAATGCTATCCCGTACTGGGATTCCTCAAAAGAAATGGGATTACCTTTGAGAGAGGTGCCAACACAGGATAATAGTGCCTCCACTGGTCAGATCATAACTAGAATACTTTGCTCTCCTCTTAGTGCCGCATTTTAAAAAGGTCACTGTTGAACTAGAAAACAGCTAGGAGAGGGTAACTAACCTTGCAAATGATCAGAACCTATTCAACAGCTTATAAAGAAACCAGGATGGGTTTGTTTTATTTTATTTTGTTTTTAGTCTTTCTCTTCTTCCCTCCAATTCTTCCTCCTCCTCCTCTTCTCCTTCTTCCTCTTCCTCTCTCTCTCTCTCTCTCTCTCTCTCTCTCTCTCTCTCTCTCTCTCTCTCTCTCTCTCTCCCCCTCTCTCTCTCTCTTTCCCCCCTTCCTTCCTCTTTCTCTCTCACTTTCTCTGTTTTCCTTCACCTTCCTCCCCTCTTGTTAAACTTACTAATATAAATAATAGAAAAAAAGAATCTTCAGTAGGATATCTTATCTCTTTGTTTTTTTAGTTGTGTCCAACTCTCCAAGACCCCATTTGGGTTTTTCTTGGAAAAGATACAGGAATAGTTTGCCATTTCTTTCTCCAGCTCATTTAGTTCATTTTATAGATGTAGAAACTGAGGCAAATAGGGTTAAGTGACTTGTCTAGGGTCACCTAGCTAGTAAGTGTGTGGGGTTAGATTTGAAATCAGAAAGATGAGTTTTTCTGAATTCAGACCATTCTATCTGCCCAGTCTTCTTTCCTTTTCTCCCCTTTCCCAATCCCTAACACATATACATAGAAGTGGTAGAAAAATGACAATGATCTTCAGATTGATATGTCACTGGGCAAAAGAAATGAACCCATCTTCTAGAGGATGTGTTCACTCTCCAGTGAGGAAAAACTCCCATGTGTTGCAGGCGGAACATCAGTCACTAATCCCTCCTCTGAATCTGCTTCTTTCTCTGTTTTCTTAGGCATCTCCTTTGTAGAACTTGGCTTCTCTTCTTGCCCTTATTGCTTTGGGAGAACACTATTACTCTATCAGATTGAGGTCAGTTATCCTGCAGGTCATAGGGAAGTGTTAATACATTCTTGGATTCAGCTCACACATACCTGGGGGATAATCATATTCTTCCATTTATTTCTCCACCTTCTCCACATTGCCAGCCAGTTTCCTTTGCATTAGTAGTCCATAGCTCTGATTCCTTTCTAAGTTAGTGTGAATGATTTTTATTTCAAATTAGACCCTCCATAGACAGCAGGAGGTCCCCACTGACTAAACCTCATGCTGATTTCTTCTGGGACTCAAGACAGAAAGAATCACATGAGGATGCTATTGTCTCTTACAGCTACTTTCAGGCCCTTTGATTAAACAGTTTTTGCCATTCCTACTCTCTTGAAGCATCACAACCCTAAAGTTGATATTATAGGGATGCTGGTGAGAAGGGGCATAAGCTCCTACCCTCTGAAGCCATTCCTGCCATGTTCTCTCCCATCTGAGTGACTCCAATTCTTTGTATGTTGACAATCACATATGACCATGTAAATGATATTGGTGAAAGAATGATATGCTCACCATCATTATCAAAGAAATGGCAAACTACTCCTGTACCATTATGATTCGCACATCTCACTAAGCTTATCCTTCATTTCATTCAATCAGTAAGCAAGTTACTACGGGATAGCTATTGTCTAAGACAGACCTTGCTTTCAAAGAGCTCACCAGATGATATCCGTGTAATATAATGTTTTCAAAGTGCTTTATTTGCATTTTCTCATTTAAGACTCTCCGCCACTCTATGATGTAAGCCCTGCCATCAGTTTTTTACAACTGAGAAAGTAAGACTCCATGAGGTACTGAGCCTTGCCCAAATGGGGAACGCTCACTTTAAAAATAGCCAGTCTTTGCTGTTTTTGAGTTTCCCTGATATTCCTATGCGGAGATCAATTTATTTTCAAGATCTAAGTATCCATTTGCCATGTTTTATGTCTTATAAGTATGTAGACTTATTCACACGTTGAGACATGGTAATTTACATATCTATGCATATGCAAGTTATAACTGATTTTTCTGTGTGAACAAACTCTTCTAAAGTTCATTTGTACTTGAAGTATGGAAGAAGGGGAATGAAAAGAGGGGCAGATGTTGCAGTGAAGCATCTAGAAATAGCACCAGAGATTTGTGGATATAGAACCCGGGTGTGAGCCAGAAACTTGAATTCAGACTGTTGGACCAGGAGAGAAGTCAAGTCAGAGCACGTCAGGTGACTTGATTAAATGATTTCTCTCTGCCAGGCAAAATTCTAAACAATAGGGATGCAAAGAAACAGGAAAATGCAACCCATGGTGGTTGGGTTGTGCTAGGGAAAACTATGAGAAAGGGAGATTGCCAAAGTGAGTGCCTCTTCCTGGCCTTAGGTCAAGTTCTTGAGTACTCTATGCCCCAGGGGAAAGTTGGGTTCTGTGTAGGGCCTGAATATGTCTTCAGAACTTCTTAGTATTTGCATCTGTCTGAAAAGGAGATGGTCTCCTCTTTCGTTACTGAGCTCTATTAATGGAGGTGTCATGGAAATATCCAAATATTCTGCTTTCTGTAGCAGGAAGACTTCCATGGAGCATAAAGTTAGATTAGATAAGCCCTAGTCATCTTTCTGATCTCACATTGTAATGAGGCAATGCTCAAGGATGTTAGGAAAGTTTTCAAAGACACTGGAAGACTTCTATCAACTGTTGAAAACTAAGGCAGCAAAACCAGGGAAACAATAGACACATGGACTACCACAATGGGAATAGAAAGAAGAATCCCAAGAAAAAGAATGGGATATTCTTCAATCACAGTGCCCAAGCTTCTCCCAAAAAAACGAGTTGGGAGAAGGCACCCAGTTCTGTGTATTTTCCTAGGTGATGGTCTATAGATGTGGAACTTCATATAAGGTAAGACTTTGTAAATATATTTAGTAACTTTGCTGAATATTCTTCCACACTCCCTTCCTCTCTCTCTCATTACAAAGAATTGCTTTTGGGGAGGGGGAAGGAAGCTACACTGTAAAAAGAAAGTTGCATAAATATATCAATAAAATAACTCTTTCGTACCAATTTTAGTCTCAATTTAGTCTCAATTGCTTTGTTAATGTAAGGTATTGATGCAACACTCAATTTCTGAAGGACTTTTTTATAACAAAACTAGCAAACATTCTTAGATACATTGGTAAATGATACCATCATAAGACTTCAGAACAAATATTAATTCTAAATGTCTAAATAAGTGAGATGATGGAAACTTCACTGACATTTATCTCAAGGAGGAATGCATTGCCTAAGAGCTGGCAAAGTCTCTCCTCGGGGAGTTGATGGGGTCCTTCTCTTATTTCATGTTATTGGACAATGCCTGGGTAATCATTTGAACCTGATTTGGTAATAGGGATTTTTGTTTGGGTATAGGTCGAACTCCATTCTCCTGACATGGTGGTTGGGTGGAGATATCATATATCAAGCTAAGTAAATATAATTTGAAGAGAATGGGGGCTTTAACAATTGGGTGGGATTAGGGGAAGCTTTATTTATGTTATTAAATTTTTTTGCTGCCCCTCAGATTACCCTCTGTATTCATCTCCTGGTTCTCCTGATTCTGGATTTTTCCACCAAGCCACAGATGTCATTTTTTTTAATCCTACAAGTTCCTTCAGTATCTGAGATGTTCTCATCCTGGAAAATCCTTTTGTACTTGCACCCCCTTCTACCATTGGTGAGTTCTTCCTTTTGGTCCTATCTCGAGTTAAACTGTCTAGCATTCTATCATCACTACAGAACTCCCATGGGGCAAGCACTTACAAGGGGGTCAGAAGTGATACCAGGACACTCTGAAGGCCTCTCTTAAGTATTTTAGATTGATGATACAGCATGGGAGACACTGGCACAAGACTGCTCATATGGCGGGCCCTCATCAGTGAAGGACCTGTGCTCTATTATAAAGGCACAACGGACACTTCAAGGTAAATGTGACAGATGTAAATTTAATATAAGGATCTCAGGTGCTCACATGGACTATTTGTACCCAACCTGTGGTTTAATATTTTGAGCTCCTATTGTTCTGATCAGTCACAGTCAAATATACTGGAACTTGTCTCAAACATAGGGATGTCATTTGAAGAACAAGAACCAACTAATCAATCTTTTGGAGAAAGGGTCTGGGGCAGCAAGCTGAAATTCTTCTTCTGCCTCTGCTTCTGCCTGTCAGAAAGGTACTCTCTGGTCATGCTGTTGATAGACTATTAGCTTTTCAGTTTCCTTTTATAGATCCTATTTCCCCTTTAGAATGCAATGTCTTTTAGCAGAAGGACTAGTTTTCCCTTGCATTTGTATTTCAGGGGCTTAAAGCATGTAGTTAGAGCTCAATATGTGTTTGTTCAGTTGATTTGACTTTGCCTTACCTATGACCTTTCCTCAAAAGGCAACCTTTATTGAAAGGAATTTCAGGAATGGTCCTATATGGAAGGTAGCACTTGGCTTAAATTTTAAAGGCCACTAGGAATCCTAAGAAGAAAATATGAAACTGAGTCCATTCCAGATAGTGGAGTGGGGTGAACAGTGGAAGTGGGAGATACCTGTCAATATGGGGGGAATACTAAAGGGTGGTGCAGTAGACTGAGTGCCTGGTCTGGAGTCAGGAAGATTTTTCCTCAAGAGTTAACTATGGCCTCAGACACTAATTAGTTCTATGACCCTGGGCAAATCACTTAATCTCATTTACCTCAGTTTCCTCATTTGTAAAAATGGTAAACCACTCCAATATCTTTGCCAAGAAAACTCCCAATGAGATCAGGAAGAGTTGGAAATGATTGAAGTGACTAAACAACAATAAACTATTAATCTAGTTGGATTGCAACAAGAGTTCATAGAAGGAAATAATAGGAAATTTTGAAATCTAAATAGGAGACTTGCTGATGGAGCTCCAAGATTATCCAACCAATTTCTTTATTTTGGAAATGTGGAGCTTATATGTTATTTTAATATATACATTATTTATATATAATGCTTATATATTTCCTCTATCATATATGCATTCCTAGCTATAATGACAGTATGTCCACGATAATGATATAATGGTCATACACATACTATCGTCTGTACGGCTCTCTAAAGTTTTACACAGAACTCTACCTAGGTTTGCTCATTTGATCTTTGTAAATTCTGTGAGATAAGGGAGATTATTGTTGTTCATTCTTTGTTTTCTAAGAAGACCAACGATATGAGTGACGTCTTTTAAGTTAGAATTAAGAAAGGAGCTGCACAAAGTTATCCTTTTCATTCTTTATTCCAGAGTCAGCAAAGTCCAGGACAAAAGTTAGGATGACTGGGGATGCCCCAGGATACCCCAATAAATGATAGATGGGACAAATCAGATGGAGAGTAACTGAGTGGTCTCAAGTTCATAGTTGAGTTGGCAGGGCAGCGAGAAGAGCGTCCTGTTCCAAGTATTGGAAGACTTCCCTGGAGGAATGGGTGGGTGAGAATGACTTGTTTTAAAGGAAATGAAAGTGACTGAAAAGTGCCAAACTCTAGGTGCTTCACTGAACCTGTTTCAGTCACTTTCATTTCCTTTAAAACAAGTCATTCTCACCCACCCATTCCTCCAGGGAAGTCTTCCAATACTTGGAACAGGACGCTCTTCTCGCTGCCCTGCCAACTCAACTATGAACTTGAGACCACTCAGTTACTCTCCATCTGATTTGTCCCATCTATCATTTATTGGGGTATGATCACTACACATACTACAGCTTCTTGGAGCCACAGGTGAGAGTTGGTATTGGGTGGACACCAAAGGTAGAAGAGCAGCTCCCCACCATCACAGAGGAGTTAGTGCTCCCTTGAAAACCAATATGCACACATTGCTATCTCCCTTACCTATATCAGCCAGTGACTGTGAGGCCTAAGTGAGAAAATGTACCCAAAGAGCTTTGGAAACATTAAAATATCACCATGTAACTTCCTTAAGAGCCTGGTCTATCTTAGTAAAGAATCTGGCATATAGTAGATGCTTAACAAATGTTTATGGACTGAAATAAAGCTTCAATTTGGTGACATTCATGCATTGATGATGATGGTGGTGATGATATAAATAGATGAGGAAGCAGAATAAGTTGCCTTAGATTAAAGGGTAATAGTAGAGGAGCCTACAATAGAGGCATACTTCAAACTTGGGCATTCCTGACTCTAATCTCTCTACCAGACCACCAAGCTGTGGGAATTGGACCATCCCATGCTAATAGGAAGTAATATAATTGGAACTCAAACCAAATTCTTCTGACTCCAAATCTAGGGTTTTGGGAATGGCAGATGGTGGTGTTAGTGGTTGTCGTCATCATCATCATCATCATCATCATCATCATCATCATCACCATTATCATCATTATCATCATCTTTGTTGCTGTTGTTTTGTGTCCAACTCATCATTATATAGTGGAGTTGTTTACCATTTCCTCTTCCAGATCATTCTACAGATATTTGTCCAAGGTCAAACAGCTAGTATCTGGAGTGACATTTGAATTCATGAAATTATCTTCTTGACCTCAGGTCAATACTTTATCCATGGAGTCACATAGTTGTCTCAAGGCAGCCTGTAGAAGGATTTAAATGCCAAGATGAAAAATTTTTATTATATTGTAGAGGCAATGGGAGCCAGTGATGATGCTGGAACAATGGAAGAGCATGGTTAGACATGTTTTATTTGTATCCAGTTGGCAGCTGTTTGAAGGATGGGTGATAAGGGTGAAAATACTGGCAGCAAGAAAACTGTTTCTACTTTTTCTATGCTAGTCCAAGTAAGGAGTGACAAGAGACTGAACTGGAGTGGTAAAAGGGCGTCAGAATGTTTGGGTGGTTTTCTCAGCCAAAAAAGAAACACCAACTAATAGAAAGAGGGAATTTGGAATACATCAAGTTTGCAGTCTCTTTTTTTCCCCCACCCACTTTATATAACATTCTGGCAATGCTTAGCATATTTTTTGTTATTATTTAAAGGATTTTCATCCTTTCCAAAACAGAAGGATTAAAAAGTACTGAAGCTAATTTGACTTAAATAGCCCTTGGGGATATAGGGAGGAAGGGGGAAATTTTATCCTTCCAAGATTTTTTTCTGAATCATCAAAGAAAGAATGATAGAATGCTATAGTTTCAGTGTTCTTTTGGTGTAGGCTGCTTATTTTATTGAATTATCATTCTTCAAAAATCTCTAATTAATGACTTCTGTCAGATAGAGGAGTTATGTTAATTTTCTACTAAACCTAGTCTGGGATAAGGAGAAGTTGCCATAGGACAGAGTTTGGTACTCTCATCCTGAATTCTTTCTTGATGTGACCTTGACAATGATCATTGCCACTTACACACATTCAGAGAGCGCATCTGTTTATAGGATCGCACTTAAGTCTTATACCAACCTTGTAAGGTAGACAATGAAGGAACTCTTGGGCACATACACACACATACTCATACATACAACACAGATATCCATGTGTCATGTACACACACAGAGAGCACATACACTCAAGTACCAAAAGAGTTTCCAGACTCTTTCTTCCAAAAGTTGATTTGTATTCATTTTATTAATATTTTATATTTCTAGAGATATCAACCATGATACATTGGTTTGGAGTCTGAGTGGATCACTATACTGGTTGACCACTATAGAAACTTTACCTCTCACTAACTATTGCTAACTCAAAATTCTCTAGCTACGTTTAAAGGCATTCAAGGAATATGTTTTGATATTTCCTACACAATAATCAATCTATTGTTTTTGAGGTCCCAGTCCAGGTATGAAGGAAAAAGGAAAGCCTTCTTTTTTTTTAAGGCTTTTTTTGCAAGGCAAATGGGGTTAAGTGGCTTGCCCAAGGCCACACAGCTAGGTAATTATTAAGTGTCTGAGACCGGATTTGAACCCAGGTACCCCTGACTCCAGGGCCGGTGCTTTATCCACTGCACCACCTAGCTGCCCCTTAAAAGCCTTCTTTCTTGAAAGCTTTCACTTTCATTTCTTAAAATCAAAACCAAGGCTGACATTTTCCTTCAAACATTCACTATCTTGGTTAAACAATACATTAACATTATGATGATGATGTTTGTCCTTCATTCTCAAAGACCATGATATCAGGGAGGTGTCACCATGATGAGTACACGAATGAAATGGATTTCAGGGAGGGGGTTCTATGCTATGTCACCATGCTCACTTTTGCCTCAAGACTGATCTGAGTTCAATAGACTTGCCCAAGATCACAGTTAAAAAGTGTAAGACTGGATTCTAACTCCCATCCTCCTGACTTCAAGGCCAGTGCTCTATCCATTGCACCACCTAGATGCTTAGGTGGATATAGCACTGACTCTGGAGTCAGGAGAACCTGAGTTCATATCTGACCTCAGATACTTGACACTTATTAAATGTGTGACCTTGGGCAAGTGACTGAACCCTGATTTATATCTGGTCACTGGACCCAAATGGATCCAGAGGAGAAAAGGAGATTGGTGACTTAGTACAGCACCCCCTTCCTCACCCAAGTCACTTGCTTGTTACAGCATCACTTGCCTGCTATCAAAGGACTCACCTATCATTAAATAACTAATAAATGTCTGGTGCAGGATTCAAACTTAACATTATAACAAAGAATACAAAACCATATCCATTTTTTTGCACAATATAAAATGTCTAAGAAAGAACATAGTGAAGATGTACCACTAACCATCACCTCCAAGGATTGACTCCTCAATCCAACATTTTAGTTTGCTCAGTCAGGAATTCCCTTCAGGATATTTTCTTCATAGGATGCAAGTTAAACTTAATTCTCTCAGAAAATGTACATTTAAACTCTTCTTCATAATTCATTTTAGGATTTTTTAATCCTTTCTCACAGCATCTCAGTTTCTTTTTTGAAAAATTATTTCTTTCAGTTAAATGGATTGCTATCCTTTAGATTCTGTTCCCACTTAAAGTAAAATTATCCAAATTATATGTAAGTGTTGCCATTTAGACCTGCATTACATACACAGATAGGTAGACAAAGACATAGACATGGATACAGCCACAGACATAGATGTATCTACCATCCATTGACTCAAGTCAGCCACTAGAAGTAAGTAGTTGTTTCATCTTCATCACTGTATTCTGATTCCCCATTCTCATGCCCAACACCATGCCTGGAATAGAATTAGTACTTTATAACTTCCTGTAGAATATTTGATTTCCATTTCATAAATAGGTAGGTAAGGAGAGAGAGAGACAGAGAAACAGAGAAAGACAGACAGAGAGGCAAAGAAAGACAGAGACAGAGACAGAGACAGAGAGAGAGAGAGAGAGAGAGAGAGAGAGAGAGAGGTGTGTTGGTGGTAGGGGATGATGATTTTAGTAATTGCTTACTATGTGCCAGCTACTACTAAGTATTGTGAATATGTGTAAAAGTAAACAATAACAGTTGTGCCTTCAAAGTCTCTATTTGCTTCCCCAGAATCCTATGGAACTCAGCTCCTTTTCTGGAGTTTGGTGTCTCACTATAGAGAGTGTTATATCGGGATCAGAAAAAATATAAGTCCAAATCCAACCTCAGACATTCATCATTTTGGGACCCTGAACCCCACTTAACCTATCTGTGCTTCAGTTGACTCATGTGTAAAATGTGAAGGAGAAAAAGGCACCAACTGCCAGGGTTGCTATGAGCATAAGATGGGAAAAATTTGTAAAATACGTTCTAAACTTTAAAGGGCTACAGAAATGCTGTTCTTGTTATTTATTATTAAAGGTTTGGAAAACCCTGAATGCTAATGTTGGATATGGTCCCGAGCCATTTAAGGAAGGTGCTGGTTTTGAAGTCAGAGAACCTTACCACAGAATGACTTTGGTCAAGCTTGACCATGGGTCTTTCACCTAGGAATAAGGAAGTCAAAATCCCTGAGGACCCTTCAAAGTCTTCTGCTAAGACCCTCTGACCCCTAAATAAGGAGTGAGTTCATCTGGGATGCCCCTCCAATGGAGTTGTACCCAGGCAGGAATCACTGGAAACCACAAGGGAAATTCTGAGTTATCCCAACATTCAGCATTTTAACCAGATCTGTTAACATCTGATTCCCTACTCCATTGCTCCCTTCAAAAAAACAATTTTTGCCTGAAGCAGTAGCAAGGATTTGGAGGGGGGGGAAGGGATTGAAAGGAGTCCGCCTCAGTCTGTTCAGATGTCCTGTTCTGAGAGCCTGCCCCAGCATGTCAGAAGGAGCTGCCAGCAACGACTTTCTTTCAGCAGCCGCAACGGCCCTGGGCCAGAGGAAATAGGCAACCCTCCTCCCCAATTCTTTGAGTCTGCTCGACCTTCCTTCTCTCCTCCAGACCATTGTGGAAGAGGCAATAACAAGCTCCTTTTCTGCAGGTGGGGCCCCTTAGACAAGTGGGTGACATCTGCCCTCATTAAGTCCAAGGCAGACATGGCTGGCCAAGGTGATTGGGCTCTGCTAAGCTGGACCTGGGCCCTGGATCAGCTTTGTCTGAGTTTGGGAGTGTGTGTGTGTGTGTGTGTGTGTGTGTGTGTGTTTGTGTATGTGTGTATGTATGTATGTGTGTAGTGTGTGCGTGTCTGTGTGACCTGTGAGGGGGAGAATGTGACTATGGAAGGATGTCGGTGAATGTGCATACAGATATGTGAATATTTGGGAAAATTCAGATGTCTAAATGAGTCTGTGGGCAAGGATGCAAGTTTGTTTGTGAGTTTAGGTGCTTGTGTGAGTGTGCACAGGTTGTCTGGGTACCCAGGTTGTGTGTCTATGTGTGTCTGTGCTTAGCCATCTCCAAGATTGGCCAGCAGAGTCAGTCATTGTGAACTGGCTTGCTCAGGAGTGGTCACCTGGACCCAACAGGAAGGTCAGAGGCTTTCTGGGAGGCAAGTTGTAACTCTATGTGAGGAGTTGGTTCTACTGAGTAATTCCAAGGTCTGGACCCATTTTCCCCCCTGGTAGCAGATAACACAGCAACATCTCCACAATTTATATTCTTCCTGTACTTGAGCTGAGTTTTCAAATTTAAACTTCATGGTCACTCTGGGAAGAACTTTTCCTTTCCATCTTAAATGAGGAAATAGAAGCTGAGGGAACTTGAATGTTTGATTCTGTCCCACACAAGTGCCCAACTGAAGTGGACTTTGAGTCAGGTCTCCTGACCTTCAAAATCCAACATATTGACCGTTGCTAAAGGTTGGCTTCTGATCTCAACTTTCATCCATTTCAATGAGCCTGAGAACCATCTACAGAGTCAGCATGGGCCTTGCCTTCTCTTACCACAATAACCTGGCATCTCCCTTAAGAATACAGTACAGTCCTTCTGTTCAGGAGCCACTTTTACCCCTTATTCCCCTAAGAATAAAGCCTTCCTAACATCTTCCCAAGCACAGATAAGGCTCCAATCTGCCAGGGGGCTTTCCTGAGCTCCCAGCCTCTCAATTAGCACCTCCCACTATTAGGATTAAGCTCAAGGTCAAGAATTATTATTTCACTTGATATTGGTATTCCCAACCTAATAAGAATGCAGAATAATGTTTCACATATAGAAACGGCTTATAGTAATTAGAACTCCTTCCCCTCTCTTCTTTCCTCCCTTCCTTCCATTCTTCCATCCTTCCTTCCTTTTTTTCTCTCCTTCCTCCCTCCCTCCCTTTCTTCCTTCCCTCCTTTCCTCCCTACCTCTCTCCCTCCCTCCCTTCCTCCCCCCTTCCTTCCTTTCTTCTTTGAGGTGAGGGGCTCTTTTATGAAGGAGGCTGAAGTTTCTTCAACAAGTGATCAGAAAAGCCCACTTATAGCAGTAATTGCTCCTTGAAGGCGGTTCTAAACTGATTCAGATGAATTGTATAGTTACTAGAAAAGTGGGTTATTCATCAAGAGAACCAGAGAAAAGAAGGAAGGTTCAGGCTTGAAGCAAATGTTAGTCTGTTTTGGTCATTAAGCATGGAAGATGGGTGTAAAACCCTAGGACCTAGGGCAGGAGATGTCAAGAGTGACTTTTGTAGTCTTAGTTGACAGCAAGGCTTGCATGGCAACAGTGAAAATCTATCTATTTAGATTTTCTTGAGTTTCCATATGAACTTGGCTCTAGTTTGTCAAAAAGCTAGTCTATAAAGATTTAGGAAGTGCCTACTATGCGACAGAAATGATACTGATTCCTGGACAACAAACATTCTGTTCTTCCATGGACCAGGGTCAAGTTGGAGAATTCTGGTTTGCTTTTTAAGGATCTTGCTTTGGATTTGCTGCCATCTAGGCTTTCCCTCAGAAACATCAGAATTTGTCAGTGTTAGTGAAAATGGGGGAAAATGTTCTCAACATTCATGAAGCATTCAGACTAACACCAAATAAGAGACAAATTTTCTAGAGAAAAATGCAAAAGACTTATATCCAAGCCTATAAAGTTCCTGTGTCTTCCCTTTGAGCTCCAAAAATGTATTCAGGCCTCTATTCTCACAGAATGATTCTATGTGATTGAATACAGAAACTACTTTGAAAAAACAACCCATTTCTCCATTAGTCCAACTCCCTTAGAGAATTAGAATGTCTTGCCAGCACACAGAATTCTTCAGGGGTCAGGTTCTCTTCTCTTTAGGGAAGTAACTGGGAGTTCTAAAAAGTGGACACCTCCCACAGGACCTGCACAGTTCACATAACTCACAGTTCTTTTGAAATGCAAGGCCCGGGAGGGTTACTCTCTGTTATGGCTCTCTCCCCCAGAGTGGTCTGTGGCATCTATGATCGGTCAGAAATTCCTCCCTAAGTTAATGAGGCTTAGAACCTCCCCATTACTCTCTCACTGTGACACCACTGTTACTAGCTGCTATGCCATTCCTAGACTGGGAAAGAATTTCCTTTCTGCTTCATTGAGCCACCATCCACTTCTTTCTCTGGGTCCACCTAGTTCTCTGGAGGGCCCTCAAAGGTAAGCAATCTTTGTCTCCAGGGATGTCAGTCTGTTTTGTGGTCTTAGCATCTCTAATCTTTGCATCTTTTTCTTGAGGGTTAAGTTGTCTTATTCATACTTGGTGTAACAGACTCTCCTTTGGGTACAGAAATTCCCTTGTTAATCTGATACTGCCAATTCCTGGCTGCTAGTTTAAATGGTATTACTTGAATATCTGACATGGCCCCAGACTGCCTCACCTTTCTGGTCATCCCTCTGAGCACTGCTATCCCATAGTTCCCTGGAGGGGCTCACTTAGACCTGCTTTCTCTTCAGTGACCCAAATCTTAGGTCTGGAAGCAGACCCTTTTCACTGAATAAATTTCTCTGTTCCCCCCATCCTCTTTCCTTTCTCTCCCTCCTCGTCTTTCCCTCCTCTCTCTTTTTCTCTGTCTCTCTCTCTCTGTCTCTCTCTCTCTCTCCTGCTTATCTTCAAATATTTCTCTGGATTACAGGAAGTTTGATGCAGGAACTCCACATGGTCCAATAGCTTTTCTGTGGGATCCCAGAGACTTATTCTAGGAATTCTTAAGGTACTCCACCACTCTTTCCACTGTTGTTATCTGTTTCTCTTCCCTTCCTGCCCTGTGCCAAGAGACCCTCACTACTCCACCATCAATGTCACCAGGTTCTGCACATCTCTTGGGGCCATATGCTTTCATAATGCTTGTAGTTCCAAGGAAGGTTGCCTTCCACCTTTGCTCTGTGGGCTCTTCACTAGCCCTCCCAGTGGTCTATTGGCATCACTCTTTCCATCTCACCTGACTTGTCACTGCGGTTTTCCTTTAAATGGAAATTTCATGACATCAAAGGAGATGGGCAAAGTGAATCTGGAGAAAAGAAGGCTTATAGACATGGCAGCTGGCTTCAAGTGCTTAACAGGTTGTCATGTGGAAAGAGAATAGAACTGTTCAGTTTATCATAAGGCACGACCAGGAATGAGGAGTAGAAGCTGCCAAGAGGAACTTTAGGCTTGATTCAAAGATACGTTTCCTAACAAATAAAACTTTCCTAAAGGTCATGACATTCCTGGGAGGGCGTGAGTTCTCCCTCATGGAAAGACTTTAAGCAATGACTGGATGACTAGTTAGAGATCATACACAGGAGATTCTAATTAAGTTATGAAGGGGTGGTATTAGATGCCCTTGGAAGCCCTTTCCAATAGTTAATTCTTTAACTCTATGATGGTGACTACAATGCTGGTGCCTGGGTTTGACAGGAAGTAATCAATAATTCTCTGAAAATCAAATATTCTCAGAAAATCACTGATCATCTCTCATTTAAAGAGATGTCTTCCATGTCAACACAAGGATCATGATGGCAACCTTGTTGTTTAACCTTGTCTAAGGGAGCTCATGACCTCTTTGAGGAGAAAACAGGGAGTTCAGGAGGGACTAAACAGACTCCCCCAAGGTGTATCCTCAAAGTCTGTTAAAAGCTGGGAGGCCTTGGGGAAATAAAGATTAAATCAGATGGTAGCAAACCTTGCAATGCAGCATAAAGTAAATGTGCTCCAGAGTCTCAAAGGGCAAGTAACCACAGGGTTCGTTGGAAAAAAGATCACTGAGCTGAGAGATGAACCTGAGTCAGGGGTGGGGGGTTGGGGGGGATAAATCTCGCTCTGACATCATCCTCGCTACTGACAACGTGCTATTCCAGGCGTGTGATTTGCCTGATCCTTGGACCACGCCAATTCTTTGCTTTTTCCAAGGAACCCATAGATTATCTATCCTCATTTGATCTGAGTTCATCCACAGGCCACAAGATGTTATTCTTGGTCATAAAAAAATGGTCTTCCAATGGGCTGTTGCTGATCTCAGTGACTGTTCTGTGACAGCCAACATAATAAGAAATCAATAAATACTTTCTGTTTGGGTAAAACTTCATTATATTTGATTCCTGAGTCCCATGTAAGTAGTCAGGAAGGGAGAGGAAGAAAGGAAAAAGAATCTTAAAACCATGATCAAGTTGATGAGTATCAGAAGATCATGGAATGATCCTGGGAATCTTCCCTTTAGCTCCCGAATATTGAATAGAGACCCAAATATAGAAGACTACTATATCTGAAGTCAGAGAGCAAGGTTCAAAACCTCACTCTATCACTTAGGACTTGTATGACTTTGGGCCTGTCCCAGTATCACTAGGGGTCTCAGTTTACTAATTTGTAAAATAAGGGGATTGACTGGGATGAGCTTCCATTTCTCTCCCAGTCTTATAAATGATCCTCCAGGTTCCACTAGAATATAAACCTCTGAAATGAAAGTTTCTTTTCTCCTTATTCACTCTTCCATGGCTCCCCATTCAGTTTTGACTTCCTATGTTACCTTGATTTTGCTGAAGCCTCTTAGAACACCTCACCCTCAGAGGCTTGCACTATATGTTTCCCAGATTGTTACATGAGGTGGTGCTTTTCCAAACCCTTGGCTTTTACTTCTAGAGCCTTTGACCCACTAGCATGGGGACACCAGACCCCTAAAGATCATTTTATAGCCTTGCTAAAGTGGCTATCAATTTGACATTCACCTCCACAGCCAAAAATTTCCTTAAGAAAAAAATATACTCTATATGAGGGGTTAGGACTTGGCTTCAAATATGCCCCTTACTACCTGTGTTATCTTACTTAGGTTATTTAGCTTAGGCAGCTAGGTAGCAGAGTGGATTCAGTACCAGCCCTGATGTCAGGAGGTCCTGGTTTCAAATCCAGCCTCTGATATTAGATACTTATTAGTTGTGTGCCCCCAAGTAAATCACATCCTATCCAGGGTCTTCCATTCTTGGCCATTTCTAGCGGTCCTGATTCATATCTGGCTGCTGGTCACATCTGGTACTCCAGATACCTCTGGAGGAAAAAATTGTGAGACCTTGGGCAAATCCCTTCACAGCCCTGGGCCTCAGCTTAATCCTCTGTCCAATATGAGATTTGAACTAAAAAAACTCAGTGGTCTCTCCATTCATGACAACCTATGATCAATGAAAAGCAGGACTTGATTCTGAAGTCTAAACCCATCTGTTTCTTTTTAATGTCATTCTTTCATTCTGTATTTGAATCAAATCAGAAGAAGAAGGCCCATTCTTGAGTTCATCAGCTAGGAAGTTGAAGAGATTCTCTTGAAACCAAGGAATCTCCCACTCTACAGTGTTTTGAAGATCCCAGAGGACCAAGGGCAGGAATTGGCCATGAAAGCAACTCAGAGGCCTCCCCCACATGACCATGGGCATTGGTCTGGGTCATCAGCTGATGAGATGGAGGTATCCTTGCCTCTCCCTGCTGACCCAGATCATGTGGAAGGACTCAGCCAAGGTAGCCTTGACAGATAAGACCTGAGTTGCTGCAGGGGCTCAATGAGACATATTATATTTATACTCACAGACACACATTCCTGTGTATGTCACACAGTGACTTCACGGGACTTTCCACAGTCGGGCATGGGATGTTCTGACATTAATCAGTGGGGATTGGAAGTGGGGCTGGGCTAGAATGATCCCATCCATCTGCAGTGGACTCTGCTGCTTGCTGGCCACTCTGTATCCCATAGAATTAGGACCCTGAAGGGGATCCCTAAAAATGAGCTTTTCTTTATAACCAATTCTACATTCTTGCCCACTAATTGGTTCATTTCTTTCCTTTGCTTCGTGATCTACCATTCACTTAAGCATATCTGTTACCAGCCAGGACTGGACCCTGTGGCAGCTGTTTCCATCTTAGTTATGTTGAGGCAAAATTAGGGAACAGGACGCTTCCTACCTTCCTCATTTCAACACCCCTTTCTCTTTTGTGCTGTCTTTTTGGTTTCCTGCTGACCCCCAGACACCCTCTACTCTGGATGCCACGGCATCCCTTTATCTCTTCAATGGAACCTGAATTAGAAAGTATCCTGATCCCAAATTTTTTGTTCCTTGTCAAAAATTACCTCCCTTCGGTACCCAGCCATTTGTCCATTAAAAAGCTGAATTCATTTGAGCCAGGTTTTGAGCATGTTAACAGTTCCATGAGCTACAAATCCCAGGTGGGATTTCTATTTTAACAGTGGCCTTCAAGGCCTAAGCCATAAATTCTGAGCACTTTTTCAGAAGTCACCGAAGAGTCAATGAATGAACTCTCTTGGTGTCCTTCAAACTGGATCATCTACTGATGGACTCATGTGAAAGTGAACGTTATGGGTAATGGGGGTCATGGGAGATAAGCTCAGAAAGGCTGGGAAAGGGGCAGGGAAGGCAACAGGAGAATTTCAAATGCCAGTGATAGACAGACTTGGAGGACTTGGAACTGAAAGTACTGGAAAGTCAGCAGGTGAATAAAGAAAGAAATGATATAATCAGGTTATAGATAAATGAACATATATACGTGTGTGTGTGTGTGTGTGTGTGTGTGTGTGTGTGTATGGGGGTGTGGGTGTGTCCTGGTTATATTCCTCATGATCTTCTGAATACAGTGTGTGCATTGGCTACTAGAGGTACCAGTCCAGAAGTCAAGAAGACTCATCTTCCTGAGTTCAAATCCAATCCCAGATACATCCTAAGTGTATCACCTTGGGCAAGTCACTAAGCCCTACTTGCTTTAGTTTCCTCATCTGTAAAATGATCTGAAGAAGAAAATGTCAAATTCTATAATATATTAGCCATGTAAACCTCAAATGGGGTCATGAAGAGACAGACATGACTGAAACAAATGACCAGTAATAACATATATGTGAACATATAGACATATAGAACTATATAGAGAGAATTATATTTTATGCTATTAGCTAAATTTATGAAGTGCAGCTAGATGGTACAGTGGACAGAGCACTGGCCTTGGAGTCATGAGGATAGGAATTCAAATCCCTTCTCAGATACTTGGCACTTCCCAGCTGTGACCTTGGGCAAATCACTTCACCTTGATTGTCTAGAATCCAGGGCCATCTCCCATCCAAGATCATCTCTAGTCATCCTGATTCCTATCTGGTCCCTGGACCCAGATATCTCTGGAGGAGAAAGTGAGACTGGTGACTTAGCAAAGACTCCCCTCACTCAAATCCAATTCATGTACTTATTATGGCATTACCTCCCCTGATGTCATGGCCTTCTTCAAGAGTGAAGGACAAAACAAAAAAACGTCAACATTAAATCTATGAGAGAGAGAGAGAGAGAGAGAGAGAGAGAGAGAGAGAGAGGGAGACAGACAAGCAGAGAGAGAGAGAGAGAGAGACAGAGAAGAGAGACACAGAAGAGAGAAACAGAGACAGAAAGAAGACAACGGCAAAGAAAGAGAAAGAAGAGAGACACACAGAAAGAATAGAGACTTAGAGACAGAAAGAGGCAGGGAGAGGGACAGACAGACAGACAAACAGAGACAGAGAGACAGAGATAAAGACAAAGAGAGAGAAGGGAAACACAGACCAAGAGAGAAGAAAGACATGGAGAGAGAATAGAAAAAGAGAGAGAGAAGAGAGACAAAGAGACAGAAGCAGAGAGATAGAAAGAGATAGAGACAGGAGAGAGAGAGAAGATAAAAGAGACAGACAGTCAGAGAGAGAGAGATCAGGATCAGCCTGGCAATATTTCTGGCCAATTAGCATCCTTGGTTTTTGGATTTCAAAATCCTAAAGCCTGGTTCTATCATTTGTAGCTTCTGTGATCTTGGGACCTTCAAAGCTTGGCTGGACTCAATGGTCTCCATAATTTCTTTACTACAGATTAGTGTCCATTTCAGAATCTCACCTTCCAGTTAATATAAGACCTTACTGACAACTCCTACGAGTAGATTCCCTCCCCACAAGGAACTGTCTCTTCCCATGCTCAGCATATCATTCTCAGGCACTATTTCCTTCTCTAACAGTGGTGGTGGCTTGGCTATGCATCATTCATATCCTCTTCCCTAGTTTCCTTTGGGACCTTGAAGCTTTTGAAACAGCTGTCTAGGATTAGGGCTGAGGTCTGTGGTCAAGTAACAGAGGCTAACCAGACTCTAAAATGAGGCTAGATAGCCCCTTCTTGTGGCATGGTCTCAGATACTCGCCCTCTGCACGTCCTCTTTTCCACCGGTCTGAGTGGGTCTCACTTCTTATCTCTCCCATAGCTGTGATCACAAGAAGGTTTAAATGACTAAAATAGATGTTTGCAATCCATTGCTCACTTCCCTGAAATGGCTGACATATTATGTCTGTCTGATGGCTTGAATTTTCCCTTAAATGAAACCTTATCCTTATAGGATTTCATCATTTCAAACCGCTGTATTGGAACCTGGCTGTTGCATAATTTAGCTAAGGAGGGCTAATTTTGGACCTCATTTGGGGATCCAGGGCCTGCAATTTCTTATTGATATGGTTGTCAAATATCACTAAATTCTGAAGAAGCTGCCCAGGGGCCCCCCAAACCATTAAGATCCATGTTCAACCTGAGAAAGAAGCCCTAGAATAAAATCTCTGACAAGTAGGTGTCCGACTTCTTGAATGCCTCCAGTGGCAGAGAATACAGCAAGTAATCAACTGGCCCAGGGAACTGGGATTCAGGGAAATCTCATTCCAGTTATGCCCAGAAACTTAACTGAGTCATGGCAAACAACTGAGCTTTAGTGTCACCATCTATAAAATGATGGCATTGTACATAATGGCTTATAGGGGTCATTACATCCTGATGTCTCTAAATTTTTAGGTAGCTAGATGGGAGGATGGAAGTTTGAATCGAATCTGACACTTCATAGCTGGGTGACCTTGGTTGGGCAAGTCACTTAACCCTGATTGCATCCCATCCAAGGTCATCTCTAGTCATCCTGATTCCTCTCTGGCCACTGGGCCCAGATGGCTCTGGAGGAGAAAGTAAGTCTGGTGACCTAGCACAGCACCCCCTCACTCAAATCCAATTCATGTGCTTGTCATGGCATAACCTCCCTGATGTTATGGTCTTCTTTGAGAATGAAGGACAAAAATAATCATAAGCTTTTGAAAAAGTCAATTTCTTCTGACAATTATTTGGATTTGCTTCCTTTTGTCAATCAGTGGATCCATAAACTTCTTTTGAGCATCGACCAGGTTCAAAGGCTGGGTTCTGAGGATACAAATACTGCTTCTGCCCTCAGGGAGCTTTTATTCAATAATAAAGTAGAGTGGGTTAAGGCAGGGTCTGGGGAGGGAATAAACATAAATACACAAAAACTGCATACACATTGATGAAAGTAAAGGCATGTCTTTGTCTATAGATACACCTATATATAGAACTCTACACACATATGGATAGAAACAAAAACACATTTTAAAAAATTCCAATTTGACACAATAAATTGGGCCAAATTGGATAATATGGATTAAAAGCAGCTAGGTGGCTTACTTGATAGAGTCCTGAGCCTGGATTCAGGGAAAAACTAAGTTCACATTCAGCCTCAGATACTTACAAGCTGTGTGACCCCAGACAAGGCACTTAAGTCTGTAAAATGAGCCAGAGAAGGAAATGGCTCAGCATTCTATTATCTCTGTCAAGAAAACCCCAAATGGGGCTATGAAGACTGTGATACAACTGACAATGACAAAGCAACAACAATGACAAATTGTTCTGTAAACTTGAACCTAAATTATATGTACAATTATCTAGAATTTATATCAAAGTATTTTCTCTATATATACACATGTTTACATACATGTGAACACACACAAATAAACTGACAAGCATGTGTAATATGCAGGCACATACAAACACAAACACAATACATATGCATGAACACTGTGCATATATGATACATGTTTGTATTTAGTCCCCCCAAAATAATGCAAAACATCCAAGGGTAAAAGGGAATGAATGTATCATGGCAAAAGTAATATTTAAACTGAGTTTTGAAGAAAATAAAGACTTTGAAGAGCCTGAGATGGAGAAGATTATGGTTTAGAAAATAGAATGCTGACCTTAGAGATAGGGGACATGGTACAAATTGCACTTCTGACACTTCCTCCCTGAGGGCTCTAATAATGCTACTGAACCTCAATTTCCTCCTATGTAATATAAATTAAAACTGTTTGGTGTACTTACAACATTATTGTGAGGATCACATGAGAAATCTTGTAGAAAGTGAAGTTTTTAGTAGGACCTTCAAGGTGGCCAAGGAAATCAAGCAATGAGAAGAGGAGGGAAAATGTTCCAGACATAGCAGAGGCACTAAAGACAATTCCTGGAGCCAAGAGATGGAATGTCCTCTTCCTGGAATACTTGGGAAACCAGTGCCAATAAAGAGAATACATGGTAGGGAGTAAGGTGAAAGAAAGTAGAAAGGGAGGAGAAAGCTAAGTTATGAATGACTTTGAATGTCAAACGGAGCATGTCCTATTTACTGCTAAATGCAATAGAGAGCCACTGACGATATTCATCTGGAGGAGTAAGAGGTCAAGAATATCAAGGGAATATATAAAAAATGCAAAGAAAGGTGTCCTAGCTGTATCAGATATAAAACTATATTACAAAGTACCAGTCATCAAAACTGTCTGGTACTGGTTAAGACATAGAGACATGGATTAGTGGAATAAATTAGGTACAAAATAAACTATAAATGACTATAGTAATTCACTATTTGATAAATCCAAAGACTCCAACTTCTGAGATAAGAACTCACTATTTGCCAAAAACTGCTGGGAAAGTCTGAAAAGAGAATGGCAGAAACTAGGCAGAGACCAACATCTCAAACTCTATACCTATATCCATTAAAATGGATACAGGATGTTGACATAAATCATATATGTATATATATATATATATATATATATATATACATACATATATATTATACAAACACAATGCATGCTACCATAGGTGAGTTAGGATAAAATGTAATAATCTATCTGACACATTTATGGAGAGAGGAGAAGTTTATGACCAAGCAAGAGATAGAGAACATGATAAATTACAAATGGATACTGTGACTACATTAAATTTAAACATTTTTGCACAAGCAAAACCAATGTAGCTAAGATTAGAAGAAATGCAGAAAGTTGGGAAACAATTTTCACAGCTAGTGTTGCTGTTAAAGGACTCATTTCTAAAATATATAGAGACTGAGTCAAATTTATAAGGATACCAAGCCATTCTCCATTTGATTAATGGTCAAAGGAAATGGACAATTTTCAGATGAAGAAATTTAAATTTTCTATAGTCATGAGATTCTAAATCATTATTGATTATACAAATGCAAATTAAAACAACTCTAAGGTACCACCTCACACCTATTATTTTGACTAAGATGACTAAAAAGAAAAATGATCAATGTTGGAGGGGATGTGGGAAAGCTGGGACACTAATGCACTGTTGATGGAACTCTGAACTGATACAACCATTCTAAAAAATAATTTGTAAATATGTCCAAAAGATAATAAAACTGTGCATACCCTTTACCAGTAATAACATTGTTGAGTCTATATACCAAGTTGATCATAAAAAAAAGGTGGAAAGACCTGCCTGTGCAAAAATATTTACAGTAGCTCTTTTTGTAATGGCAAAGAATTAGAAATTGAGGGGATGCTCATCAATTGGGGAATGGTATATGAATGTTCTAGAGTACTATTTCTCTATAAGATTTTAGAAAAGCCTGTGAAAACTTGCATTAACTGATGCTGGGTGAAGTGAACAGAACCAGAAGAACATTGGACACATTAACAGCAACATACTGTTATAATGAATTATGTTGAGCACAACTCCTCTCAGAAGTTTAGTGATCAAGGACAATCCTGAGTGATCTATATGGAAAATGACAGCCACATTCAGAAACAAACAAACAAAAAAACAAACTATTGAGTCTGAATGCAGAGTGAAGCATATACTATGTTCACTTTTTAAAATTTCCTTTATGATTTTTTCTTTCTTTCCCATTGTTTTCTTTCCCTTTTCCCTCCAACTCCTCTTTCACAAAATAAATACTATGGAAATAAGTTAAACACCTTTGCACATGTATAATTCAAGCTATATTGTTCACTGCCATGGGGAGGGAAAAGGGAGACAGAAAAATATGGAACTCATAAAGTTGCAAATGGCTGAATGTTGAAAACTATTTTCCCAGGTAATTGGGCAAAAGGAATAAATAAATAAATAAACAAATAAACAAACAAACAAATAAAGAGGGCAAAAGAGTTTATGGGGGTAGTATATGTCTGACATAATCATACCTGCATTTTAGGAAAATCTCTTTAGTGACTGAAAGGAGAATGGATTGAAGTAAGAAAAGACTTGAGTCAGGTCAACCTGCAGGTAGGTTATTGCATTTATCTAGGTAGGAGCTGATGAGGGCCTGAACCAGATTAATGGAAGTGTTAAAGGAGACAAAAGGACATATTCCAAAAGTGAAATCATTAGGCCTTTGCAGCAGCTTACATATGGGTGTGTGGGGGGGGGGTAAGAGATTGTGAGAAATTCAGGATGATTCCTTGGTTGTGATTCTGAAAGATAAGGAGAAGAGTAATGACCTCTATAGTAATAAGAAAACTAGGAGAAAGGGAGGGCATGGGGGAAAATTATGAATTCTGAATAATTATAAATATGTTTTGGATATATTTATAAGATATTTGCTGGACACCCAGTTTGAGACATGTGAAAGGCAGGTGAAAATGTGAATTTGAAGGTCAGTAGAGAGATTGGGGTAGGATTGGAGAATCTACAACATAGAGATGATAATTAAATTTATGAGAGTTGATGAGGTCACTAATTGAAATAGTATGGAGAAAAGGATCAGGACAAAAACCTGAAAAACAATTATGGTTAGAGTATCTGATCTAGGAGAGGATCCTGCAAAGTAGACAGAAAAGGAGCAGTCAGATGTGTAGGAGGAAAACCAGTAAAGAATGGTGTGATGAAAAGCTAGAGAGAGGAGAATATCAAGGAGGAGAGAGTGGTCAAATGTGAAACCCTGCAGAGAGATCCCAGAGAATGAGATTTGAGAAAAGAGCATTGCTTTTGGCAATTAGGAGATCATTATGAATTTGGAGAGAGAAGTATTGTTGAAACAGTAACATCCGATGGCAGATTATGAGGGCCCTTTGTAAAAATAAAAATGCTATAAACATTTTAGAGGCAGTTGAGTATCATGAACAGAGGGTCAGTTTCAGAATCAGGAATAATTCAAATCTTGACTCCAATACCAACTAGTCAAGGGAATGTAGGTAAGTGTTTTAACCTCTCAATGTCACCAGACAACTTTCTAAGGATAAAAATGGTGGATGAAGTTCTGATGTACATAGAGGGACTTTCATATAAAGTGTCTTCTAGATCAATGGATCCATAAGTCCCAACTATACTTTATCTCACCTTCCTCCACCCCCAACCCCGCCCCCCCCCCCCCAAATTGAGGTATAATCTTCTATTTCAAAGTTCCACCAACTTGTCCTAGTTCTGTCCCACAGGGTCAAGCAGATGTTATCTCCCTCTTGTACTAAAACCTGTCAGATATCTGAGGAGTGCAATCTATCTTTCCACAAGGAATGGTCAGCATCATAACAAGCTCCATGAATGAGGCATGGACAGCATTATAGCAAGATGCCAGTGTATTAACGGTTCAATTTTTAGAATCATTACAAGTCCAGATTTTCCCCCCAAACCTAATAGCATGCAAACCCGTCAATCATTTCACTGTAATTAATGTCAGAAGAAATGAAGAGTGTGTGCTGGGCATGGGGCCTCTCCCAGGCTTGGTGATGGGTCAGGCATTCCTTGGGGTTAAGTACAAAATGCTCTGAATGGTTTTGGCCCTTACTGGATAGGGCAAAGGACATGAGAAAAAGTGCTGAGGAAGAATCTGAGAGCCCTTTGCAAGAAGCAGTGTTCAAACAAAGAGTGGCTTACTTAATCATGTATTTAATTAACAAGCATTAATTAAAGTCTTAGTGTATACTAGACATTGTGCTAGACAATGAGCATACAAAGGTGAAAGTAAATCAATTCTATCCTTGGAGAGTTTGCATTCTATTGGAGGAGGTGACATCAGGTCTCAAAGTATATGACTTTGGAATAGCATTATTTATGAGGAATATGGATCTTTGACACACAACAGACCATCAGGGACAATTCCTTTTCTCCATGGAACCATGGGACAAACTCTATTAAATTTGGGGCAAAGTTAGCAAAACTTCAGATGCAAGAATGTTGAAGTACAAACTTTGAAAACTCCTAATTTAAGGGGAAATTTGATCTGAGGTGATGGAAGGAGAGGATCATGAGTCAATAGGGAAATTAGGAAAAACTGGTGAAGAAGGGAGTATTGAGCTGCACATGAAGGAGCACAGAAATTCGAAGAGGTGGAGCTGAGGAAAGAGTTCATTTCAGCAAGGGAGCCCAGGGATGAAAGATGGTATAGGATATATGAGGAATTTGAAAAAAGGCATTTTTATTGGACCATAACAGACATGAAAGAGACTAATATATATTATGGCTGGAAAGATAGAAAAGGGAATAAGTTATAAGGGGCTTTAACATAGTACAAAGCAGAGTAGAAATTAGATTCTAGAGAAGCAAAAGTTAGCCAATGGAATTTACTGAGCAAAAGAGTGAAAGGATATTGAACACAGTGCTATTAAAAATCATTCTGGTCTTTATTCATTCATTTATTCATTTATTTGTTTGTTTGTTTGTTTATTTGGGGGTTTTTTGTTTATTTATTTTCATCCATATGCACATGTATATTTTTAAATTACAAAATTTCCTTCCACCCTCCCTTCCCACCTCTCTTCCCTCCAAAGGTGACCAGTCAAGTTAGCATTGTGCATACATATTTTGAATAAACATGTTTTCATGTTGGTCATTTTCAGTATAAGGAATTAGGATTAAGGGAAAGACCTACCTAAGAGATAATTTTTATAAAGCATCCATCAGATTTTGAAGGGTTGGTTTTTCTTTTTTGTTTGTCTGATTTGCTTTGTTTTTCTTCCTCTGGATGGGGATATCATTGTTCGTAGTCAGTCTACTATGGTTGTCCTAGCTCTCTGAACTGCCAAAAGGAGCTGCTTCCATCAAGGTTGATCATCTCACAATGTTATGTTAATGTTCTCTTGGTTAAACATTCTGGTCTTAATAAAATAATTTCTACATAGAAAATGAGTTGGAATGAGATGAGACTTGAGAGAGGCTGATGAAGTAGAAGGCTTTTACAATTTTGCAGGAGAGATAATCAGGGTGAGCTGTGTAAGTGGACACAAGGAGACAGTGGCAAGAGATATGGAAATACCAACAATATGATTTGTTGATGGATTTGGATATTTAGCATGAGTAAGAATGAGGAGTCAAGGAAGATAATGGTGTCTTTAACAGAACTAGAGATGGTGTTTTGAGGAGAAGGGTATTTGGGTCAGCTGATATTTTCATGGTGTTTTAAAGTTTAAGAGACTTAAGAATAGTCTAATCTCATTTGATCCCATAACCACCAAGCACGAATATTATTACATGCTTGTGCAGATGTAGAAATTGTAGCTTTGAGAAGGTAATTCTCCTGCTCATAGTCAAATAATTTAAACCCAATCTCTGCCATTTACTAGTTTGTGATTTTGAGAAAGTACCTTTTTTTTGACCAACTTTTCTTTTAAAAATTAGTTATTTTTAGCATTCATTTAAAAAATGTTTGACTGGGGTGGCTAGGTGGAGCAGTGGATAAAGCACCGGCCCTGGAGTCAGGAGTACCTGGGTTCAAATCTGGTCTCAGACATTTACTAATTACCTAGTTGTGTGGCCTTGGGCAAGCCACTTAACCCCATTTGCCTTGCAAACCCCCCCCAAAAAACCTAAAAAATGTTTGAGTTTTGAATGCACTCCTTCCTTCCTGCCCCTCCCTCACACAATTTAGAAGACATGAAATGTGATGTCAAAGATATATGTGAAATTATGCAAAACAGATTTCCATATTAGCCATGCTGCAAAAAAGCAAGAAAATTAAAGCAAAAAAATTATGCTTCAATTTTTCTTTGATTTTAGCAGTTCTTTTTTCTGGTAGTGGATAGTATTTTTATCATAAGTTCTTCAGAATTGTCTTGGATCATTTTGAGACTAGTAAATCATTCATTGTTGATCATTTATACACTACTGCTGCGCCTGTGCACAACATTCTGCTGTTCTATTCATTTTACTTTGCATGAATTCTTATGTCTTCCTAGGTTTTTCTGAAAGCAGGCTGCTCACATTTCTTGTGGCATAAGAGTATTTCATTGCAATCTGAGACTTCCTCTGAACTGTTGTAATTTCTCTAATCAATAGTTTGCAATTAGGACATCACCCCCCCCCCCCCATGATTACAGTCTACTTCTGTTATATTCTTTTATATTCTGTTATATTCTTTGACCATTTATCAATAGGGAAATGGCTTGTATTTTTATATACTTGACTGAGTTCTCTAAATATTTGAGAAATGAGACCTTTGTCAGAGAAAATAGCTGTAATCCCCTGCCTCCCCAATCTATCCCTGTTTCCTGCTTTCCTTTTAATTTTGGCTGAATTGGTTTTGTTTATGCAAAACAGTTTTAATTTAAGGCAATCCAAATGATCCATTTTGCTTTTCATGATCCTCTCTTATTCTTGTTTGATTATTAATTCTTTATCCACAGAACTGCTAGGCACATTTTCCCCATGTCCCCCTAATTTGCTTATATCATCATTTATGTGTAAATCATATACACATTTTAACCTTATCCCTTATCTCAGTAGAGTGTGAATGTTGGTCCATACCTAGTCTTTGACCAAATCTAGAACAAAATAGTTGCTTACTAAGTATGTATTTTATTATTTTCCCCCTTCTTGTGGAACTGATTGAGACTGTCAACAAAACTTAGGAGCAAAAGAGGTACAAAAGTGCAAACTGAGCCATTTGCAGCCATAGCAACTACAGTCTCACAAATGGCCCTATGTGCCATTTCCTCAAGACTTTCCTAAATAACAGCTACATACTTCTTTAATAAAATTCATATAGGGGGTGGCTAGGTGGCGCAGTGGATAAAGCACCGGCCCTGGAGTCAGGAGTACCTGGGATCAAATCTGGTCTCAGACACTTAATAATTACCTAGCTGTGTGGCCTTGGACAAGCCACTTAACCTCATTTGCCTTGCAAAAACCTTAAAATAAAATAAAATTCATATATACCCAGATATATCTCAGTAGAATTAAAAATGATATAGTCTGAAAATACCATCTTTATGTCTTGATACTTATATGGATCTGTGATCACTTTGAATACAAATTGTAAACACTCTAGTCTACATATAGAGTTCAACAGATCCCTCTTTGGAGGTAAAATATTAATTAACCAATAAACATTTCCCAAATACCTACTAATTGCCAATAATTGTACTAAGTGCTAAGGATACAAAAAGAGGCAGCAGATAGTCCTCTTCCTCAAGGACCTTACAATCAACTGAGAGAGGCAACATCTAAATTACTAGATCCAAAGCCAGTTATATACAGGATACATAGGAAATTATTAATAGAAGGAAGGCACTGAATTAAGAAGATTAGAGAAGACTTTCTCTAGAATGTGGGATTTTAGTTAAGAAGCCAGGGTGGTCAGTAATCAAAAAGGAAGAGAGAGAGAACACTCTCAAAAATTGTCCTATAAGGCATTTCCTCAAGAAATTCCTAAGGACCAGTCACCTACTTTTTTAAAAAACAAAATCCATGTTACAAGGTCTAAACATTATATAGGTTCAGAAAAATCATATTTATATTTTTATACTTATATATAGATCTCACCGTGTCAATGGTTCTCTACTTTACCTAAGGGGAGAAATGATCTTGGCCAGGAGAACAAAGGTTCCTAATTACTAATGCAGAGGTATTCTATAAATGAGAGTCCAAGGAGCTTGGAAACTGTCAAAACCAAGCTTTCATGTTCATAAATTCCTTGAGATGAAAATCTGATATACAAATGAAGTGATATTTCATCAAACTTGGAGAAAATTCTCTGCAGAAGCATTAGCAGGTTTACAGGTTTTATCTAATTAATTCTTAAGAAAATGACATAGGTGGAAAAAATAGATCTGTCTTAATAATGAAGAGCTGACTTAGAGGATGAGAAGATTGTTTTGGGATCATTTGATTCACCTCTTTTCCAAGTCAAGGGACATTTATTAGATCTTGAGATGATGGTTTTCTCACTTCTACTTTAAAATCTCCTGGAAAGGCAATTATATGGGGGGGGGGGATTCTATTGTCAGAATCCCATTTATTCATTTATAAAGTGTTTTAAGGTCTTATTAAAGACAGAACCTAAAATAATTTCTTTCCTCATTCTCTTGACTTGAATCTCTATTGAAGTTTTAGCTCAATTTCTATTCAGGAAAGATTTTAAGAATAAATTAGAAAATCTGAATGCTATTCTTGGTTTTGTTCATGAAGTAGGTTGTAATCTTTTGCCAATCACTTTCTGTCTCGGGTCTCTCTCAGTTTCCTTCCCTTTACATCTTTGAATCCCAACTTTCGTATTTGTGAAATAAAGAGGATGAAATGGCATCTAAAGTCCTTTCTGGTTCTAAGAAGCTCTTAGTTAATATTTTATGACTTATAAACTAGAAAAAAAAGACTGCCTGCCCTAAGGATCCAAATTGACAAATCACTTTATTCAGATAACCCTGCCTTTCTCCCACCTCCTTTTACTTCACTATACATTAATTTCCTTGACAATAGCTAAAGGTCAGGAAACAGATCTCCAAAAATGGGCATCCTATTCTCAGGTCACTCTATCTTCCTCCCCACATCAATTCCCATCCTCCATTGCCCTCTATATTTCTGTGACCAAAGCTTAGGTCTTCTTTTGGAGATACCTTCAATCCCAGGGTCATGACAGGGTTACCTCATAACTGAAATTGTAGACCATATTTTGTTAATTTTCAGATTCATTTCCTGTTCTGTCATCACTGTTTTGCAAACAGAACTCCTTGAACTTTAGTTACTAGGGAACTGGTGCGACTGCTTCTCCCATTTTACAGGATTTAGTACAAAGTCATGTATATTACAGGAAATGTAATTTAGCATTCATCATTTGCTGTAACATTATTATTATATTCTTTAGAATAAATTTAGTGGGGACAGCTAGATGGTGCAGTGAATGGAGTACTGGACCTGGAGTTAGGAGGACCTGAGTTCAAATCTAACCTCAGACACTTAATAATTATCAAGTTGTGTGACCTTGGGCAAGCCACTTAACCCCCTTGCCTTGTAAAAAACCCTAAAAAGAAAGTAACTGGGAGGAGGGGAGGGAGTATGTTAACTTTCTGAAATTCTAAAATCCTTTCTCTAAAAGAGAAAATTTAATATTGAAATTACTCAGTGGGATTAATGGAGGCAGACTACATCAAACCTTAAAAGAAAATACTTGGGGCAGCTAGGTGGTGCAATGGATAGAGCACCGACCCAGGAGTCAGGAGTATCTGAGTTCAAATCCAGCCTCAGACACTTAATAATTACCAAGCTGTGTAACCTTGGGCAAGTCACTTAATCCCATTGCCTTAAATTAAAAAAAAAAGAAAATACTTGAGGAAAGACAATTTTGGGCCTATGTAGCATATTGGGGCAGGGAAAGGTTAACAATTCAATGGACAAAGGCAGATGGACAATTCCAGAGACTATATATTATTGAAAGTTACCATTTTAACAATGACTATGATAAAAACAAATAGATGACATTAGTATGAGATTCACAGATTGAGGAAAGCTAGAAGGAATTGCTGACATACAAATGACAGAATCAAAACCAATAGGATTTTGAAAAGCTTTTTCACTGGACTTAATCAAATAAGAGAACCCTGAAAAGAAATCAATGTAAAGTAGTATACCCAGGGAGAAGAAATCTACTTCAAAGGTAGAAAATGAAGAAATAATGGCTCTACATCAATTGTATTTGAAAAAAACATAAGATCTGAGGACTTCCGTGGATTATAAATTCAACATCAGTCAAGAGTATGAAAAGGGAATTCAAAAAAGTGAAAGTGATCTTGGCTTTCTTTGAGAATTACAACATACAAAAGTATCCTGCTGTCCTTGGTACTGGTCAGAACAGATGTCCAGTTCTGCGTCTCACATATTAGGGAGGATGCTGGTGTGACAAAATATGGCAACTAGGAGAGTGTTGGGGTTCTAGTTCATTTCCACATAAGAATTGGTTACTAGATGAAAGGTTCAAAGATAAGTATTTTTTGACTCCCAGTCCAACCATTTATCAACCAAACCTTAATTTCTCTGTGTCAAGGTTGGTCTAGCATATAGTTTATTCCAAGAGATGGGGATGGGGACTAGAATTTACTGTTTTAGGAGACTGCTAAGTAAGGAAACTCCCAATACAAATTCAGGATGGTATATTCACTTAACTTAGAGTCCCTTGAGATACTTTAAGTTGTCTACCACTTTATATATCAGAGACAGGGCTTGAACCCATTTCTTTCTGGTTTTAAGATTGTTCTTCTTTCCATTATGCCAAGTAGCTTCTAATACAATCTCTTTATATACTACAACTAAGTCATAGACACAAGCAAGGTCAATTCCAAAGTTACAATCAGTGTTAGGACCTCGATGAATGATATCAGTAATCTGGTATGGGTTAATGTTGCTTTCATAATGCACTGGATCTGGTGCCTTCCTGAGACAGCAGAGAAGCAGATGGCCTCACCAGTGTCAATGCACAAATGAGTAATCGTTCCTAGGATGAAAGGGGATCTGGCTGCTTTGGAAGCGCGGGGTCAGCGTTAACCTGGCTGGTATATGACCTCAGCGGAGATGAGAGAGGGTCACCATCCTTGGTCCATGACACTGTGCCTGGGGAATGTGGCCCAAGGCAAACAAATGTCTTCGCCCACGCTCTCTTGCCCATTCTGGACTCTGGCAGCTGTTAGTGTGACTGATGGGTGACACCGAACAACCTGCACACATGGTCCCTCTTAGTTTTCACCCACTAATATTCCCAACCACCAAGGAACCTTCCGAAAAGGGAGGGAAACAGAAAGACACACATCTAGCCCTGGGTGGTAACACAACAGGGAAGCAATGAATTGCCCCCTCTTAGAAATGGATCAAAACCCTTCACTTGTGCCAGAGCTTCCTTTTACTCAAGTCCCCAATATGTGCTTCTAAGCTTTACAAGGTGATGAAAAGGACGGGGATACTTGCTACCTGGTAAAACCCTGTCCTCTACAATTATCATCCTGATTTAGAAATGAGTTAAATTCAATGTTTACCATCCTAGAAAGACTCTTTTTCCTTGCCTAGGAGTTTCTATAGCTATGGCCTTGGAAAATGGCTCTCTTTCTCAAAGTTTTGCCATAAGGATTTTGGCCAAGAGACCTTGAACAACTCCTTGCTTTTCCAAGGAAGTGTGTTTTAAAGTAGTATGGAAGATACAGAATTCATCGCAGGTATTAATCCATATCAAATCCTCTCCATATCCTCCTGTGACTTCTTCTCACAACTCATTTTGATAAGAATGATTGTGTCTACCATATGTCAGCTATTGTGTTGGGAATGAAGAGACAGAAACATGACAGAGCTTCCCTTGAGCTTGAAGTCCACAGTACTGAGATGCTTATCATAAATCCCTGATTGTCTGATCTATGGGTTCTTTTGACTTTTTCAAAGAAGTGACACATTTATTAAAATTCTCTAAGAAATGACCATCTGAGTTATGTCTTTATCTTGACCCATTTTCTGTTATTCAGCATCAAGCATTTGCACACAAGGATCCTTCTGGAGCTATTGATATGACCCACAGTCTTCTAATCCACAATCTTTCTTCAGATTTGGTTCTGACCTTCATCTTTTTCTCCCACTGGTCAAGAATCTGACTACTTTCAGATAGTTGATTCAGAAACAACCAGTCTTGAGACATATCTCTTACTGAAGAGTAGTCAGTTTTTTCTCCTTGTTATCTTGTTCAGTCTCTTGTTGAAGAATGAATTTGTGATTCATCAAGGACAGGATTCTGAGTGTGGCATAAGCCATTTGTGTATTGTTCCCATTTCCAACTCTGAATCACAATTTTCCAGTAGATTTTCACCATCTTCCCCTATGCCTATATAAAGCTACCAGAATGGATTTTGATTTCTGTGGCTTTTGAAACGTCTTCTTTACTTGCAAGCCTCGGAAGTTGCCTTGCCCAAGTTTACTATGGGATCACCCTTAAAAGTAGCAGCACACAGGCTCCACAGACCATTTAGTTACTTAAAAATTCTTGATAATTGCAAACAAAATCACACAGAATCTCTAAGTGGTGAGGCAGTGAAGGCATGAACCTCTTTTGGGAAAGGGAGTTACTCTGCTGATCCCTGATGCTAATGAAATTATAGATCTAGTCCCTATTTCCATCCTTGTGAACAAATTAATAGATCTTTTTTCAAACCCTGTCTCCTTTTTCCTGATGAGTTTAATTTACTTGCTCAAGTTTACCCCTGCCCTCCTTTGGTATTTAAATGACATGAAACAACTCAAGGATTTTTTTATATTATCACATGCATTAATAAGAGGCACAAATTTGAAGAGAACATGTTTCAATATTTTAATGAACCTATAATCTCATGGATTTATCTGTTTTCTCTGTCTTTACATGGCAATCCCCTCACCATGGCTTGTTACCCTAGGTAGCTCCTCTCTTTGTTTTTGGGCACAGAAGCTTTACCCAATTCTTGGAGGTCTCCATCTAGGACACTGATATTGCAACAGAGATGGCAGTCATCTGGTGAACCTCTCTTTTATTCATTTTATGATCATGCTTCTCCTGAAGGATTTTTGTTTACAACTTCTTACCCATATTCCATTATGAGAGGTGTGCTATAGAATTCTTCTGCCCTCCCTCCCTGAATCCAAAATGCTTTTCTATGGCCCTTTAGGTCCTTTCTTTTTTCCTTTACAGAGATCCTCTAAGATACACAAGCACCCACCATTGCCCAGGAAAAAAAAAACTATGGGATAACAATATAGGACTGTCTGGGAGCAGCTTGGCTGTTTTAATAATCCCCAGAGAATATAATATATTATAATTTTCAAAAGATTTAGTGATGAATATCTAGGATCTAATTACACATTTCCAATCAGATGTGCCATTTTTGGATTTTTTTTTTTGGCTCTCTCTATGAAGCCCTCCTGCCCCAGTAATCTCAATACTGAGAAATTTCATTATCCTGCAAGATCAAATCAGCCTTGAGGACAGTTAGGTGGCATAATGGGTAGAGCATAGGCCCTGGAGTCAGGAGGAACTGAGTTCAAATCCAGCCTCATTCACTTAATAATGGCCTAACTGTGTGACCTTGGACAAGTCACTTAACCTTATTGTCTTAAAAAAAAGATAAAATCATCCTTGATACTCATGGCTCATCATTATCCTCTGAATCTTTCAGATTACTGCTGCCACCCCCCCCCACCATTGTGCTCATTTCTGCCCCACTGAAGCCAGAGAGAAAGAAGTCAAATTTCCCCTGCTCTTTAGGTCGTTAAAAATATTTCTATGTTATCTGAGACTTCTCTTTTCAAAACTGAGCACCTTAAACACTATTGAAGATTCACACATAGAATGATCTTCATTAGACTGGGAGCTTCTTGTTTATCTAGATCATTCTTATTGTATTTTAATTCCCAGTCTTAGCCTAATGCCTATATTAGTAGGTAATCAGAAGTGGACTAGTTGATTGTACCCTCTTCTGCTTTTCTATTCTATAACCAAGGATTACAGTGTAAAGGTGATGCTAGTGATGAAGATCCATGGTAGGGAGGGCTGGGACATGAGGGCTTCAGGCTGGCACATCTGTGGGTTCCCCACTTATGTTAGAAGAAGGGAGACTGTAAGAATTGAGCAGCAGGTCCTTGAATATAGCATGAAGCGTAACATTGCTAGCCTGGATGATTCCAGGTATGAAAAGGTACACGCACATTACAGAATAAGGCCACCAAACATGAAGAAGGACCATGTCTAAGCAGACACAACTGACCTGCCCAGAAGTCTTATGGATCTGAAAGACCTCTGTAACAAAGGGAAAAGGAGGAAAAGGAGGAGAAGCAAAGGAGTTTTCAGAGAGTCAAAGGTCTAGTTGGAAATATGAGAATTCATCTTGTCTTTAGGCTTATTCATTTTCTAATTTGTAAAATTACGGATTTATCCCATTCCCCAATTGACAAATGGTCAAGGGCAATTTATGGTTGAGGAAATCAAAGCAATCCATAGTCATATGAAAAATTGCTCTAAATCATTACTTATGAGAGAAATGCAAATTAAAGCATCTCTGAGGCACCACCTCACAACTCTCAGACTGGCCAATATGACCAGAAAGGAAAATGACCAATGTTGGAAGGGATGTGGGAAATCTGGGACACTAATACATTGTTGATAGAGCTGTGAACTCATCTAACCTTTCTGGTGAGCAATTTGGAATTACCCCCAAAGGACAACAAACATGTGCATATCCTTTGACCCAGCAATACCACTACTGGGTCCATACCCTGAAGAGATGATGAAAAAGGGTAAAAACATCACTTATACAAAAATATTCATAGCAATCCTGTTTGTGGTGACAAAGAATTGGAAATTTAGTGAATGTCCTTCAATTGGGGAATGGCTTAACAAACTGTGGTCTATGTATGTCATGGAACACTATTGGTCTATTAGAAACCAGGAGGGATGGAAATTCAGGGAAGCCTGGAAGGATTTGCATGAACTGATACTGAGAGTGATATGAGCAGACCCAGAAAAACATTGTACACCCTAACAGAAACATGGGGGTGATGATCAACTTTGATAGACTTGCTCATTCCATCATTGCAACAATTAAGGACAATTTTGGGCTATTTGTGATGGAGAATACCATCTGTATCCAGAGAAAGAACTGTGGAGTTTGAACAAAGACCAAAGACTATTACGTTCAATTTAGCGGAAAAACCCGTTATCTTATTATGTAATTTTGCTATTGTTTATACTTTATTTTTCTTCCTTAAGGATAGGATTTCTCTCTCATCACATTTAACTGAGATCAATGTGTACCATGGAAACAATGTAAAGACTAACAGACTGCCTTCTGTGTGTGTGTGTGGGGGGGGGAGCAAGATTAGAGGAAAAAATTGCTAAACTTTTTTTTTTTTCATTTCTTTTTTCAAAGCAATGGGGTTAAGTGTCTTGCCCAAGGCCACACAGCTAGGTAATTAATGAGGCCAGATTTGAACAGGTCCTCCTGACTCCAGGGCCAGTGCTCTATCCATTTCGCCACCTAGCTGCCCCAAATAGAATGTTTCTAAAAACAATGATGGGCTTATCTACACACACACACACACACACACACACACACACACACACACACACACACACACACAAACACACAGGCAATTTAGATATATGATTGATTTAAGTATTCCTAACTTTTAGTAGACTTCTCTACTCTCCCTTACTTGAAACTTCTTTCCTGTAAAATAGAGTATTAGAACTAGAAAGGACTCTAGAGATTCCTTCACTGTAGAGGTTCTGACAATTTAGAGTTCAGAAAGTGTTTACATAAGCGCTTAAGAGATAGCAGCACAGAGCTGAACTGGAATTCTAATCCTTTACAATTGATTATGACATCTGAAATCACATGAGGAATATAATGTGTTTCCTTGAAAAAAAATCATTTACTCAAGGAACTCCATGTCCATGTCTATCTCCGGATACATTAATTCTAAATCTCTAGGTGAAACAAGAAGAATGGAGTACTAGTTGCTAGCATTGAATCTCCTCTGTTTAACATCTTGAAATTCTTTCCAAATCACGTTTGCTTGGCAGATGGGTTTGATAAAACCGTTGCTTTACTTGCCCAGTAAATAGGCTTGTGTGATTAAGTGTGGAAAGTATTGTTATATAACAGCAGAAGAAAAAATGAGCAGTTTGCTAGTGTCTTTAGGCTTGTCATTGCTGTTCATGGAATGAATTTTGGAAGAAGTCCAACCCTCTACTTACCTTGAGATTACGTGAGCAAAACATAGGATAAGAACCAGAAGTTTGTTTAACTCCATATAGAAAGGTTATTTTTAAGTTAACTCTGTAGAAAGGTCTTTGATTTATTTTCAAGGAAATGAATGGTGTATTTTGTTCTAGGAACTCCAGTTTAGGAACACTGTTGATATACTGGAATGTGTTAAGTGGAGGGCAACTTAGATGGAAGGAGTTCTCAGGTGGCTTAAAATAAGGATCAGTTGGAAGCACTGTCTATGATGAGCCAAGAGAAGGAAAGGCAGCACAAGAGCTGTCTTCTACTATCTGGAATGTTCTGTCCCTCATTTTTCAAAGAAGACCATGACATCGGGGAGATAATGCCATGACAAGCATATGAACTGGATTGGAGTGAAAGGGCTATGCTAAATTACCAGTCTCAATTTCTCCTCCAGAACCATCTGGGTTCAGAGGCAAGCTGTGAATCAGGATGACTGGAGTTGACCCTGGATGTGAGGTTAAGTGACTTGCCCAAGGTCATACCGCTAGTAAGTATAAAGTCTCTGAGGCTGGCTTCAAACTCCTGTCCTCCTTACTCCAAGCCAGTGCTCTATCCCACTGTAGAATCTCCTACCCTCTAGTACTCGAAAAGATGTGATGTGGAAGAGGAATTGGATTTGTTTAGCTTGGCCTTAGAAGAAAGAATTAATCAAGGCTGTCAAAAATTACAGTGGTCTTCCTTGGGGCTTCATGAGTCCCCCACTTACTCCTAGGCAGTTGAATGATCATTTGTTGTGTATGTAATAGTCGGACAATGTTTCATGGCTGTGGTGATCAAGATGGTCTCTCTGTTTCTTCCTAATACTGAAAACTTGTCATTCAATAAGGAATAATGATGGAATCTACAGAAAGAAATATTTAGTCAAATGGCCACAGGCTTAGAAAATGGAGGACTGACCTTCCTAAAAATCAGATTTCACTCAAAATAGAATGAATGATCCTTAGATGTTATGGGGTCTCTATTGCTGGTGATTTTAATGTTTTAGAGCATCCAAATCATGCTACATGTCTACCTGTGCCTATAACCATGTGCTACTCTTGCAAAATTATTGCCTATGTAGAGGTATAAAAAGAAAGCTATCTCACTCCAGCTCCTTGCCTTCTGCAAAAAGTTACAAGTAAGTTCTTTAGAGTTTGAAATCACTGATTTCCCAACTAATTGATCAGGGCTAGTCATCCCATTTGTAAACTCACCATTTCTCCTGTAGTCCACATCAAAAGATAAAGCACTGAGGCAATCCATACCTAGCAGGAAATCTGTCGTTCTCATTTCCAGGTCCTTTCCTATCCTAAGGTGGATCCTCAAAATTGGATCTCTTTACACTTGAACTACAAAAAGGCTGTCATGTAGTAATTTTATCAAGGAAACAGAGAGATTTAATTGATTCTGAGTCCCTTTTAAAAAGCCACAAGAAGTTATCTGATTCAATCACTAACTCTTGCTTCTATGGCAACAACTTCTCTGCCTCACAGACTGCTCCTTCAAGTTGCTTGGAAGACTGAAGCAGTAAGGTCGATGTGTTGTAAGTTGTACTTTCATAGCCAATTTAATTTAGTCAGGAAGATAGATAGATAGATAGATAGATAGATAGATAGATAGATAGATAGATGGATGGATGGATGGATAGTCAGATGGATTAATATATAGATACATATACACACATAATACATAGATACATAAATAGACATAGATATATATGGATATAGATATTTATATATTTGAAATGTATTAAACCATGCTGAAATGTATTAAACCATGCTTTGAATTTATTTACATTGACTGCAAGGCTCACTGCCACAAAAAAGGAATGTAATAAAATCTGAACAGATCAGAGGTTAAATTATGAAGTGATGATTCAAATGGGGGAAAATGTCAGGGGGAATTCCTTTGGGAACCATGATACCTCCAAGCTCTGAAAGGTTGGTTTAGAGATCACTTGTAAGTTAGAGTGCGATAACAGGGTAGAGAATCTCAAGTGGGATTTTTGGAATCTTTTAGAATTAAAGGTCAACTCAATGTGGAAAGGAGAACATTTGTGAAATTACATTGAAAATAAAATCAAAATGGCTCTACCTTCTATTTTGCAGAAACACATCTAAGTTATAAGACAAAGTACATCTGTATTTGCCCATGACTTTTTAGCTTTGATTACAAATTTAAAATTGTTTTAATGAAACAATAAGTTATGGTCATTGGTTTAGAAGAACTTGAATGTTTCAGTGAGATAAGGACCACATGGGAGGATAGCAATTCAATTTAAAACAAGATGTTTAAAACTCTGAATCATAAGCATGATGTCAAAGGATTTTATTAAGGTCTGTTTTGTAAAGAACTAAACTTGAAATTCCCTGCTCTAATGAGTAAGCTTGAGTAGAGTTTAGGGGAAGGTTGGATCTATTTCTTATGAAATTCTCTTCCCAGTAAATAAAACTTTCTATTTTTATACAGAGACAATTTTGTTTTCTCCATCTAAAAGGAAAATTTAAAAAAAGAGGAATTCTTAGGACCCCCCCCCCCATCTTCTTAACATGATGCAGTTTTCGTGAGAAAATTAGAACAACAGAATTTTGGAGGTAGAAGGGCCCTGAACAATGAAAAAGCCTTAGGATCATAGAGTTAGATCATACACAAATATGCACACACATTCATACATACATGCATGTGTCTATATGTGTCTATGCGAGGGTATCACAAAATTAGTTTATGAATTAACTTGAACTCCAAAGGCAAGACTGTCCACTAGACTAAACTATCTTTACCCCCTCAGTCCATTATAGACAGAATCCATTTCCTAGAATAAAAGGCATAAACATAAATCTGTTCAAAGTTGGTCTTTCTTGCTTGGTTCACAGCTCACTATCATGTAGGATATTTTTGTAATGTATCTAGTGCCAGACTCAAACTGCTTTTCTAGTATTACTGCAAACAGGATGTAGATCCAAGCATTTCAGCTCTCTAAGGGTAGTAACGAAGCATCTCTGCTGACTCTGAAGTAGTCCATTGGTCATTAGCTTCCCCCATCCCAGCCAATGATATTCCATCACTCCTGGAATTACCAGTATCTCAGTGCCTGAGAATGCATCATGGGAGGTTTACATCATCCCTATATTTCTGGTTACAGAATGTCAAAGACATTATGAACTCAGAATACAACTCCTGAGGCAGTGTCAGACCTAAACCACCAGCTGCTTTTGCAGAGGTTAATTTCCATTCAACACAGGTTTAAAATAAGGACTAGGAGCTGCTTAACACTTCCTTGAGAGAAATAGTTTCATGGTAATCAGAGCAAGGAGAAATGTGTGTGAAGAGTGCTGGGCTGTGAGCCAGGAACCCTCTGATCTAGTCCAGGCTCTGACCTTTGATACATATGTAACCTTGGGCCATTATCTCCACCCTTGAAAACTCAGGCTTCATCATTAGAAAGGAAGAATTAGAAAGGATGAGCTTGGGGTGGGGCACGAACCAAGAAGGTGAAAAGAGGTGGGGAACTGACTTAGCCTTCCCAGTTTTCCTCAGAAGCAGCATTGTATCAAGTCTGAATGGAGCCTGGAGTGGCGGAATCTACAGAAAGAGGGAGTAAATCAATTTTCAGGCTTAGGAAAATGGAAAAAGACTTTAGGAAATGGAAAGACTATCTTACTAAGCTAAAAGGCAAGTTCAACCCAGCAGAGTTTCCAGGGAAGCCAGAGAAAGGCTCTTAGACACAGCACAGATCAGCAACTGAGACCTTTTGGTCATGGTTCCAGAAGCCAGGGATACAGCTGGCTAACTGTGAGGCCAATAGCCCCAGAATAGAAGACAGACTGCCAATCCCAGAACCTCCAGCAGAACCAAGGTGACTAGGCCAGGCCACCCCAATACAGTGGGCAAGCTATCAGCATCCAAGACTTTGGTATAGAAATCCATTGAACTGGACCCCAGTGCAAGAAGTTTAGAAAAGTGACCCCTGTGCCCTAGGAGCAGAGCTCAACTTTAAAAGTTAAAAAAAAAGGCAAAAAATAAGTTAAAAATCAAAAAAGAGCCTGGATCATAGAAAGTTATTATGGTGACAGGGAAAAATCAAAACACAAACTCAAAAGATATCAGCGTTAAGCATTAAGGTGTTAACTACAAAAAGTGTTTTTTGAAAGAGCTTAAAAAAGATTTCAAAAATCAAATAAGAGAAGTAGAAGACAATCTGGGGAAATAAATGAAAATTAAGTAAAAGAGAGAGTCAACATCCTATAAAAAAGAAAATACAATATTTTAATAAAGAAAAAAATTACTTAAAAATAGAATTGGCCAAATGGAAAGAGGAGGCTCAAAAGCTAACTGAAGAAAATCCTTTAAAAAATTAAATTGGCAAGTAGAAACTAATGACTCAAAGAGACTGAGAATCAGTCAAACAAAATTTAAAAATTAAAAAGACTAAAAGAAAATGTAACATACCTCATTGAAAAAACAAATTACACAGAAAATATATCCAGGAAACATAATTTAAGAATCACTGGAGTACCTGAAAGTCATGCTCAAATGAAAGAATCAGAACATCATTTTAAGGAAATTATCAAAGAAAACTGTCCCAATATTCTAGAACAAGAAGGTCAATTAGTTATTGAAAGAATCCACTAAATTACCTCCTGAAAGAGATCCCAAAATGAAAATTTCAAGGAATATTGTAACCAAATCCCAGAATTATTAGACCAAGGAGAAAATACTGCAAGCAGTCAGAAAGAAACAATTCAAATATCAAGCACCCACAGAAAGCATTACACAGGATTTATCAGCTTCTACATTAAAGAATCAGAAGGCTTGGAATATGATATTCCAGAAGGCAAAGGAGCTTGAATTAAAACTGAAAATCAACTACCTACAAAATTGATCATAAACTTCCAGGGGGAAAGATGGCATTTAGTGAAATAGGGACTTTCAAACTCTCATGTTGAAAAGACCTGAGCTGAACAGAAATTTTGATCTTCAAATAAATACAAGACTCAAAAGAAGCATATAAAGGTAAATAGGGGAAAATGTTCTTCAAAAAGGTTAAACAGTTTACAACCCGACATTATACTTGTAACTCTTGAGAACTGTATCTCTATGAGGGCAGTTAGAAGGATTATAGAGAGTTTGAATATAAGTTGACTTTGATGTGATGGTATAAAAAAATTAAATAAAAAAAGGAGGAGGCTTAGTAGTATAAATTATATCACATGAAGAGGTACAAAAGACCTATTACAGTAGAACAAAAGAAGAGAAGGGGTGATCATTATTTGAACTTTACTATCATCATATTTGTCTCATGTGAAATTAACATGCAAATTAGGTTGTCTATACATTTATCTTACCCTATAGAGAGTAGGAAGAGATAAAATTGAAAGTAAATAAAAACTGAATTAATAAATTAAACTGAGTTGGATTCATGGGAAAAAACAAAATTAATTTGATTTAAAAAAAAGAAAAAGAAAACCAAATTATCAGGTGAATTCACTGCCAATAAAGAGGAAATTAAAGTTAAAATTTGAAACTATTTTGCCCATCTGTATGTATGCCAATGAATCTGACAATTTAAGAAATATGAATATTTCTAAAAATGTAAGTTGCTCTGATTAACTGAAGAGAAAACTCTATTTTAGAAAAAGAAATTGAACAATCAATGAACTCCCCCCCCCAAAAAAAAAATCTCCAGGGCTAGATGGATTTACAAGTAAATTCTACCAAATATATAAAGAGCAATTATTTCAAGTACAACTTTGGTTATTTGAGAGAAAAAATAGGTAGAGTTCTCCAAAATTCCTTTTATGACAAATATTGGGTTGATATGTAAACCAGAAAACACCAAATCAGAAAAAAAATCATGGACCAATTTCTTTAATATTAATGCAAAACTTTAAAATAAAATATTAGCAAAGAGATTACAGCAATTAATCACCAGGATAATATATTATGGAACAGATGAGATTTATATTTGAATACAGGGCTGGTTAAATATTAGGAAAACTCTCAGCATAATTGACCATATCCATAACAAACAGAAATCATATGATTATTTTAATGGATACAGAAAAGGCTTTTGAATATATAGCTCCCATTTATATTAAAAACACTAGAGAACATAGGAACAAATGACAATTTCCTTTAAATGATATGTGCTAATATGTTCATTAATGATCAAATGGTGAATCTGTGGACTTGGTTAAGTATATTAGACACAATAAATGACTATAGTAATGAGTATAGTAATCTAATGTTTGATAATCCCAAAGACTCCAGCTTCTAGTATAAGAATTCATTACTTCACAAAAATTGCTGGGAAAAGGAAAAGAATAAGGCAGAAACTATTGATCTCATAGTTTATACAAATATAAGGTCAAGAGATCAAAGCAATCCATAGTCATATGAAAAATTGCTCTAAATCATTACTTATTAGAGAAATGCAAATAAAAGCTTCTCTGAGGTACCACCTCACACCTCTCAGACAGACCAATATGACCAGAAAAGACAATAATCACTGTTGGAAGGGTTGTAGGAAATCTGGGATATTTTTACATTGTTGGTAGAGCTGTGAACTCATCCAAACTTTCTGGAGAGTAGTTTGGAACTATGCTCAAAGGGTGTAGCATTGATAGTATTGATACAGTAATACCACTACTGTGTCTATACTCTGAAGAGATGATGAAAAAAGGGTAAAAACATCACGTAGAAAAATATTCATAGCAGCCCTGTTTGTGGTGGCAAAGAACCGGAAATCAAGTAAATGTGCTTCAATTGGGGAATGGCTGTGGTATATGTACATCATGGAACACTATTGTTCTATTAGAAACCAGGAGGGATGGGAATTCAGGGAAGTCTGGAGGGATTTACATGAACTGATGCTGAGCAAGATGAGTAGAACCAGAAGAACACTGTACACCCTAACAGCAACATGGGGGCGATGATCAACCTTGATGGACTCACTCATTCCATCAGTGCAACAATCAGGGACAATTTGGGGCTGTCTGTGATGGAGAATACCATGTGTATACAGAGAAAGAACTGTGGAGTTTGACCAAAGACCCAGGACTATTCCCTTCAATTTAGAAAAAAACTGGTATCTTATTGTCTGATCTTGCTATTTCTTATACTTTATGTTTCTTCCTTAAGGATATGATTTCTCTCTCATCACATTTAATTTGGATCAATGTATACCATGGAAACAATGTAAAGACTGGCAAATTGCCTTCTGTGGGGGGAGTGGAGGGAGGGAAGTAAGATTGGGGGGAAATTGTACAACCTAAAATAAATAAAATCTTTATAATTAAAAAACAAATATAAGATCAAAATCAGTACATAATTTAGACATAAAGGATTATAACATGAGCAAATTAGAAGAACAATACCTTTCAGATTTATGGAGAAGCAAAGAATTATAAATTGCAAAATGGATAATTTTTATTACATTAAATTAAATTTAAAAAATAAAAATAAAAAGCAAGGCCGATATAATGAAAATTAGGAAGAAAGCAGAAAACTGAGAAAATTATTACAATCATTGTATCTGATAAAGATATCATTTCTCTTCATATATAGAGAATTGAGTCAAATTTCTAAAAATACAAGTCATTTTCATTCCCAATTGACAAAAGTTCAAAGGACAATAACAGACAGTTATAATTTCAGGAGAAATTAAAGTTATCTATAATCATATGAAATAAATGCTCTAAATCACCTTGACTGGAGAAATGCAAATTAAAACAACTCTCCATCATCACGTTATACCTATCAGATTGACTAAATATTGAAGAAAATGCTGTTAATTGGATTACTAATGCATTGTTAGTGGCATTGTGAATTGATCTATCAATTCTGGAGATCAGCTTGGAACTATTCCCGGAAGGCAATAAAATAGCAATGCCACTACTAGCTCTATATCCCCAAGAGATTATAAAGAAGAAAAAGAAAAGGACTCATATGAACAAAATTATTTAGAACAACTCTTTTTGGGGTAACAAAAAATTGGAAATTGAAGGGATGCCTTCAATGGTAGGGAAATGACTAAACAGATTGTGCTATATTAATGTATAAGAAATGATAAGCACATGGATTTCAGGGAAACAACTAAAAAGACTTAAATGAACTGATGTTGAGCAAAGTGATCAGAACCAGGAGAATATCAAACAGACTGACATAACACATTATGTTATGATCAACTATGATAGATTTCAGTCTTCTCAGCTATAAAATGATCCAAGACACTTCCTAAAGACTCATGATGGAAAATGTCATTTACTTCCAGAGAAAGAACTATGGAGGTTGAATGTATATTGAAGCAGACTACTTTCACTTTTTTGGATTTTTCTTTCTTTCTTGTGGTTTTCTTCTTTTGTTCTGATTCATTTTTCATATGACATATAGAAATATGTTTTGCATAGTTTTACATGTTTAAATTATATCAGATTGTGATCTTAGGGAGGGGGAGAAAAGGAGGGAGAAAAATTTGGAACTCAAAATCTTAGAAAAATGAATATTGAAAACTTATCAGTATATATAATTGGGAAAATACTATGGGGGTGATAAAAAGAAGTGATCATAGATCAAAGAGCATAGGATCACAGAGTGTAGAACTGATCTTTGATTGGAGACTGTCATGTCACAGATGAGCAAACTGAGGTATGAACATGCAAAGGAACCAAATGAGGGTCCCACATACCACAAACCACTGAGCTTTAATTCCAACTGCAGTACTCTAATTCTAAAGTCAATCATTTTTTCCCCTAGAATAAATCACATATCCCCTGCTGCTGATTTTCATTGTTAAAATAATATGTTTCAAGAGCTGAGTAGGACTAATTAAAAAAAGGCTTTCTGTACAGGAGAGTTTGTAGTAATATGAGAAAGAATATAGTGTAACGAAAACACATAACTGTTGATTCTAAGACAATTGAAATAGAAAGTTCTTTGAAAACTATAAACTTGTTAAGTCAGTGTTCTAAAAGCATGTGCCATATCTGCCTCACTTAACCAGGATGAACTTGAATGATCCTATTTCAATAGAACTAAGGTGTACAACTCAAGCTTTCTCCCCCTCCCAAGTATAGGAATTTAGGGAGCACTTCCAACATTCACAGTATTTCAGTAATGCTATTTTACTCTCCTAATGCAATTCTGCTCAATTTCTTTTTCATTTATTTCCTTCCTTCCTTTTTTCTTTCTTTTTCTCCTGTTTACATGAAAAGATAGTTTTAATTATTCATGCTTTTGCAAGCTATTGAGTTTCACCTCCCTCCCCCCTCCTCTTGGCTGTAAACATATAGGTCATACATTAATATCTAATCTTGTTTAACATATTTCCATATTAGTCATGTGAAAGAAGAATTAGAACTAAGAGAAAATGAAAACATGAGAAAGAAAGGGGGAAAACATAAAAGAAGTTTTAAAAAGTAAACATAGTATATTTTGTTTTGCATTCAGATTCCATAGCTATTTTTCTATGGATGTAAATGGTATTTTCCATAAGAGAACTATCAGGATTGTCCTTGATCCCTGAATAGATGAGAGGAGCTGTGCTCATCATAATTTGTTAGTGTGTACAATGTTCTCCTGTTTGGCTCACTTCATTTAGCATCAGGCTTTTCTGAAGTCAGACCATTCATGATTTCTTATAGAACAATAGAACTTCATAACATTCATATACCATAGCTTGTTCAGCCATTACCCAATTGATGGGCATCCCATCAATTTCCAATTCTTTGTTACTACAAAAGTTGCTATTAATGTTTTTGTACGTGGGTTTTTTTCCCCTTTTGTATGATCTCTGTAATAAATAGAGCAAGTAGTGGTACTCCTGGATCAAAGGATATACAAAATTTCAAACTGCTCTCCAGAATTGTTGGATCAGTTCACAACTCCACCAGCAGTGCATTATGCCCCAGGTAGGCACCAATGATCTCCAATATTGATCAATTTCCTTTTGTTGTTTAAGCCCATCTGGTAGGCATGAGGTGGTACCTCAGAGTTGTTTTTAATATGCATTCCTCTGATAAATAATGACTTGGAACATTTTTATGTGATTATAATTTTAATTTCTTCATCTCAAAACTCTGTGTTCATACCTGTTGAGTCTCAATTGGTTCCCATCTTTCTGCATTTCTTCTAATCTTGGTTACATTGATTTTGTTTGTGCAAAACCTTTTCATTTTAATGTAGTCAAAATTATTTTGTACTTTATAAATTTCTCCATCTCTTCTTTGGTAATAAACTTCTTCCCATTCAAAAGATCTGAAAGTCAGGTCATTCCTTGTTCTCCTAATTAACTTATGCTGACAGCCTTTATGTCTAAGTCCTATGCCCATTTTGACTTTATCTTGATATAGGCTGTGAGATGTTTGATTTATTCCTAGTTTCTGCCATATTATTTACCATTTTTCCCAGCAGTTTCTGTCAAATAGTAGTTCTTATCCCAAAACACAGATACTTTGAATTTATCAAGTAGCAAGTTGTCATATTCATTAACTACTGTTTCTTTCATATCTAATCTATTCTGACAATCCCCCTTTTCATTTCTTAGCCAGCATAAGACAGTTTTGATTCAGATCTAGCCCAGCTAGGTGATTTTTTTTTGCATGCCTTTTTTCATTAATTCCCTTAATATTCTTGATCTTTTGTTCCTCCAAATGATTGTTGTTATGATTTTTCTAAATTTAAATAGTTTGTTGGTAATTTGATTGATATGGTGCTGAATAAGTAATTTAATTTAGGAAGAACTGTCATTTTATTATATTGACCTAACCATGAGCAATCGACATTTTCCAATTGTTTACATCTGATTTTATTTCTATGAAAAGTGCTTTGCAATTGTGCTCACATAGTTTCCAAGTTTATATTGGCAAATGTTTTCCCAAGTATTTTATGTTGCCCACAGTTACTTTAAATAAAATTTTTCTTTTTATCTAATGTTGTTAGTCTTTATTGGTTATATATAGAAATCTTAATGATTTGTATCAGTTTATTTTATATCCTCCTTCTTTGCTTAAGTTGCTAATTGTCTCAAGTGGGTTTTCATTGATTTTCTAGGGTTCTCTAAATAAACCATCATATCATTTGCAAAGAGTCAGTTTTGTTTCCTCATCGATGATTCTCTTTCCTTCTATTGATTTTTCTTTTTTATTGCTAAAGCCAACATTTCTAATACAATTTTGAATAATAGTGATGATAATGGGCATCCTTGTTTCACACCTGTTTTTATTGGTAATGCCTTTAATTTATCCCCATTCCATATAATACTTCTTGATGATTTTTGATAGATATTGTTTATATTTTAAGGAAAACACCATTTATTTCTATACACTAATGCTTTTTTAATAGGAATCAATATGATATTTTTCAGCATCTATTGAGATATCATATCATTTCTGTTAATTTGTTATTGATATGGTCAATTACGCTGATTGTTTTCCTACTATTGAACTAGCCCTGCCTACCTGGTATAAATCCTACTTGATCAGAAGGTATTATTCGAGTGGAAACTTGTAGTAATCTCTTGGCTAAAATTTTATTTAAACTTTTTGCATTAATATTCATTTAGGAGATTTGTCTATAATTGTCTTTGTCTATTTTGACTCTTCCTGGTTTAGGTATCACATTAGTGTTATAAAAGGAATTTGGCAGTACTCCTTCATCACCTATTTTTTTTCAAGTAGTTTATATAGAATTGGAATGAATTACTTAAATGTTTGGTAAAATTCATTTGGAAATCCTTCAGGCAATGGAGATTTATTTCCTTAGGGAATTCATTGGTGATTTGTTCAATGTCTTTTTCTGATATGAGGTTATTTAAGTATTTTATGTCTTCTGTTATTCTGAGAAATTTATATTTTTGTAAATATTCCATTTATTTCGTTTAGCTTGACAAATTTTGGGGTGTACATTTGGGCCAAAAGAGTCATGAATTATCATTGGTGGTGATTTCAGCCTTTTCATTTTTGATACTGGTAATTTGGTGTTCTTTCTTTTTTTAAATCAGATTAAACAAAGTTTTATCTGTTTTATTCGGTTTTTAAAATAAAATCAACTCAGTTTTATTTATTAGTTAAATAGTTTTCTTTCAATTTTATTAATTTCTCCTTTAATATTTACATTTTCTAATTGGTTATTTAATTGCACATATTTGATCTTTTTTTCTAGCCTTTTGAAGTTCCATTCCCAATTCATTGATCTTCTCTTTCTCTATTTTATTTATGTAAGCTTTTAGTCATAAAATTTCCACTAATAACTGCTTTAGTTGCATCCCACAAGGTTTGGTATGTTGTTTCATCTTTGCCACTATGTTGGATGAAATATTTAATTTTTTTTCTATAATTTGCTGTTTGATCTACTCAATTTTTAATATTAGGTTATTTAGTTTCCAATTATTTTTTAGTTTATCTTGCCATGGACCTTTTTATGTATAATTTTATTGTATAATGATCTGAAAACGATGCATTTAACATTTCTGCCTTTCAGCATTTAATTGTGAGGGTTTTATACCCTGATACATGGTTAATTTCTGTGTAGATGTCCTCTAACACAGAGAACAAGGTATATTTCTTTCTATCCCCATTCAGTTTTCTTCAGCAGTCTATCATATTTAACTTTTCTAAAACTCCATTCACCTCCTTAACTTCCCTATTGTTTATTTTATGGTTAGATTATTTAATTCTGAGAGGAGGTTGAGGTCTCCCATTATTATAGTTTTTCTGTCTATTCTCCTCCAAGAATCTGGATGCCATGCCACTTGGTGTTATGGTAAACATAGACTTATATGTTTAATATTGTTATTATTTCTTTGTCTCTGGAAAAAAGTAGTTTACTTTCTTAACATTTTAATTTGGGCTATTTTGCTTTTGCTTTATCTAAGATAAGGATTGTTATCTCTGCTTTTTTCTTTTTTTTAACTTCAACTGAAGCACAATATATTCAGCTTCAGCCTCTTCCCTTCATCCTGTGTGGATCTTTCTGCTTCAAAAGTGTTTTTTTCTAAGTAACTTATTGTAGGAATCTGGTTTTTTTAATCCACTCTGCTCTGTTTCCATTTTATGGGAGAGCTCATCTGATTCACATTCACGGTTTTGATTACTAACTATATTTCCCTCTATCCTATTGTCCCACTGTTTGTACTTTTCTCTCTCCTTTCCCCTATTCCTCCATTCCAATGTTTTTCTTTTTTACTGCCACTTCCCTAAATTTACTTTCCCTTTTATCAATCCACTATCTTTTCTTCTCCCTTTCCTCCTTTAATCTTTTTTTCACTTTCACTTTTTCCATTCTTTTTATCACCTCCTTCCTTCCCCCCCCTTTTCCCTCCCCCCCACCCTGCTTCCCAATAGGATAGGATTAATTTATAAACCCAGTTGGAAATGTGTATTATTCCCTCTTTGAGCCAAATCTCTCAAGATTATGATTTACTCAATTTTCACACCCTCCCTTCTTTGCCTTTACTAAAATCATTCCTTTGTGACTTTTCATGTGCTATTAATTATCTTCTGTCTCCATCTTCTTTTCCCACTCTAATCCTTTTTCTCCCATGTCTTAATTGTTTTATACCTCCCTCTATCAAAGTATACTCCTTTCAATTGTCCTGTTAGAAATGCAATTCTCAAGAGCCTTAATCATTCTTACATCATAACCAATTTATACTCAAACCCTCTTCTAAAGAACAATTCCTTCAATTGTTCCAATATAAATACAATTCGCAAGAGCTAATAGCTTGATCACATCCCAGTCCATGTATACCCATATGCCCTTTCCAAGTATACTCCCTTCAACTATCTCAATATAAATACAACACTTAAGATCTAAAAGTTTGATTACATCAAAGGTAATTTATAACAGCACCCTTTGTCCAGTAGTCTCCTTTCAAGTGTCTAAGAGAAATACAATTTTTAAGAGTTACAAGTACTCTTTCCATTTAGATGTGTAGACATTTTAGTCTTATTGACTAATACCCCCCCATCCAGTTTCATTTTTATATATCACTTGAGTCTTGTATTTGAAGATCAAATTTTCTGTTCAGTTCTGGATTTTTTTTATCAGATAAGTTTGAAAGTCCTCTATTTCACTGAAAATCCAACTTTCCTGCTTAAAGAATATAATGAATGCTGCAGAGTAGTAGATTATTGGTTCTAATCCAAGCTCCTTTGGCTTTAGGAATATAACATTGCAAACCCTCTGATCCTATAATATTGAAGTCTTGCAAAGTTCTGGGACTTAAATTGCTTCTTTTTGCCTGTTTGTAGAACATTTTGCTTTAGCTGAGAATTCTGAAATTTGACTACAATATTCCTTGGAGTTTTTTATTTTGGGAACTCTTTCTCAAGTTGACCAGTGGATTTTTTCAAGGACTATTTTGTCTTCATGTTCTAGAATATTAGGACGTTTTCCTGACCTAATGAATTTTCTGCAAGATATTGTTCAGGCTCTTTTTCTGTTCATGGCTTTCAGAAACTAATCCCTTACAAATTAGCTCTCCTGGATCCATTTTCCAGGTTGGTCATTTTTATTAAGAGGTACTCTATATTTTATTCTATTTCTTCAACTTTAGGGTTTTGTTTTATGGAATCTTGGAGTCTCATAGAGTAATTTGTTCTCATTTGTCCAATTCTAGATTTTGAGGGTTTTATTTTCTTTACTTAACCTTTTTGTTTCCTTTTCCATTTGGTTAACTTTATTTTCAGAGGAGTTGATTTTTTTTCTCCATTTGATCAATTTTACTTTTAAATTCTTCAGTCAATTTTTTTCATAATTTTCCTGCATGACTATCTTTTCTTTTCTCCATTTTTTCTTCCTCTTTCTTTTGATTTTTAAAATCCTTTTAAAGCTTTTCCAAGAGGTCTTTTTGGATTTGAGACCAATTCAAAAATCCCATTGAGTCTTCACATGTAGGCATTTTGTCAATCTTTTCCTCTTCTGGGATGATTTTTTATCATCCCTATGGGAATAGTAACTGTCAATGGTTAATACTTATTAGAATTTTTTTGGCTCATTTTGATAGTTGAACTCTCTACTCCTATGGGATAGGGTATAGAGTCAAACTTTTTGTGTTGCCCTGGGGTTTCCAGTGACTGTGGTTTGCTCCCTGCATGTGGGTAGCCTGTGCTATATCAGCATTCTGGGACTTGAACCTTGTTCTCTGAGCTGGGGTTAAAGCCCTGAGTGCTGGCCTGCTGAGCCAGGACCTGAGCTACACTATGGCTAAGAACCTCCCATTGGCTTCTCAACTCTCCCACCTTCACTGGATTACACTCCCCTTTTATCCATGTAGGATAGACCTCCTGAAATTCCTCCAATCTATTTAGTTGAAAAGTCTTCACTGTTTTTTTGTGTGTGTGTTCTGTCACTTTAAGATCTTCATTCAAGTTTTTCCTGGAAAAGCTCTGGGAGCTTCCAAACTTTGCACCACCATCTTAGTTTCATCCTGCTCCATGCCTCACTAGGTCCCCCAAACTTTAGATTATTCCTATCCCTAATTAATTTTTTATTCCAAGATGATTTGAAGGCAAATCTGAAACTTAACCTTGGTTCATAAACACTTTGTGAAACTTAACCAAAGTGTGGGAAATTCCAAGAAACCTGAACCTCCTAGAACAGGAACTCTGAATCTGGTTCCCTCAGTTCTTCTGATAGGTTGGTTTTTGATTTCTCTTGCTCAAGATCAGTCCTAGCTCTAAATCTCTTTTCCACCTTCTGTTCTACAGGCTACACTTCGTGTCCAGTGCTGTGCCCTTCACCAGCACCCTAATGTATTGCCTTCCCTCCATTTCATTGGAAGTTTATTAGGGGCAGAGTATTTTTCTTGCCTTTGTTTGTAGTACTTGCCAAAGCATCTGGAGCTGACAAAACCCTTGAGAATAGTTTTGTGTATTGAGTATTGTCTGGCTTTGTGTTTAACTGTCTATAATTTATCTGTCATCTATCTATCATGGATCTATTTCTATCATGTTTTATATATCTTTTTTATCACATCATCTATAATCTTTCAGTCTGTCTGTATGTCTGATTGTCTGTCTGTCTATAGATATGTCTATCTATATGTTATTGTTATTCAGTCATTCAGATGACTCCATCACCCCATGAACCAAAGCACACCAAACTTTTTGTTCTCCACCACTGAATAGTACAGTGTGTCCAATTCTATGTCCTCTGTTTCCAGATGCTATCTGTCCAACCCATTTTCTGTCCTCTTCTTCTTTTGCCTTTAATATTTCCCAATAATTAGAGTATTTTTCCATTGAGTTCTATCTTTTCATTATGAGGTCAAAATATTTAAGCTGTAGCTTCAATGATTGTTCTTCCAAAGAATAGTCTCAATTAACTTCTTTAAATATTGCCTGATTTGAATTCTTTGCTGTCCAAGGGATGCTTTTATAAGCTTTCTCCAACACCTTAGCTATAAGTTTTCCATATTATCCAACTCTCTAAATTTTAATTACAACTGGAAAAACCCTAGATTTGAGTAAATAGACCACATTGGCAATGTGGTTTCCACATTTTCAATAGTTTTCCTTCCAAGGAACAAGAGTCTTTTATTTCATTTCTATAACCTCCATCTGTAGTGATTTTTGACTCCCCCCCATATGAAATTGGACACTGTTTCCATTTTCTTCTCTATTTACTAGGAAGTGATGGGAGCAGTTGCAATGATTTTTGGTTTTGTTGGTTTAGTTTTTTGGTTTAGTTTGGTTTGGTTTTAGTTTTGGTTTTAGTTTAGGTTTGGTTTTAATTGGCTTAGTTTTTAATTTTTTAATTTTAAGCTTCAAGCCAGCTTTTATTCTCTTCTTTTCACCCTTGTCAAGAGCCTTCTTAATTATTCCCTTTCTACCTTCAGAATGATATTTACATACTTGAGACTGTTGACATTTATTCTAGCAACCTTAATTCTTGCTTTTGATTCATCCAGTCTGACATTTCACATAATGTAATCTGCAAATAAGTTAAATAGATAAATAAGGTGACTATTTTCACCATTTTTGTACTTCTTTCCCAATCATAAACCCATCAGTTATTTCATGTTTGTTTCTAACTTTTGCTTCTTGGCCCACATATTAGCTACTCAGGAGACAAGTTAGATAGATGATCTGGTACTTCTACATCTTTGAGACTTGCAACCTTATGTTGTTATCCACACAGTCAAAGGTTTTGGTGTAGTCAATGAAACAGAAGTAGATTTTTTCCCCTTGTAACTCTGGGAACTTTCTCCATAATCCAGGTAATGTTAGCAATTTGGTCTCTAGTTCCTCTACTTGTTCAAAAATCAGTTTTAACTTCTGATAGTTCTTTGTTCACACTGCCAAAGGCTGGTTTGCAGAATTTTAAGCATAAACTTTCTGGCATGTGAAATAAGTGCAGTTGTTTGACAAACTGAACTTTCTTTGACATTTAGTTTCTTTACAATAAGAACATAGTTGTTTTTTTTTTTTCCCAATTGAGTGGCCACTATCAAGTTTTCCAAATTTTCTAGTATACTTATTACATCACTTTAACAGCATCATCTTTTAGGATTTTAAATAGTCTAGTTTTATTGATAATAATAATCCTTAGACCCACTAGAGTCAGGATGTTTGACTCTAGATCAGAAATTACAATATTATAGTTATTGGTAATATTTAGATCTTTCTTGTGTAATCCATATATATATATATATATATATATATACACATATATATATATATATATATTGCCACTTCCTCTTAATCTCTTCTACTTTTGTTAAGTTCCTATTGTTTTTGTCTTTTTTCATGTCCATTTTTACATAAAACATATCCTTGATCTCCCTCTAATTTTCTTGGAAAGACCTATTATCTTTCTCATTGCATTTTCTTCTATTTCTTTTCATTGCTCTATTATCTATCTATCTATCTATCTATCTCTCTATCATCTATTTAAGAAGTAAAAACAGTCCTCCCTGTGACAGCTTTTCTGGATTGGGGTTAAAAGCTTATGGAGACTCAAGAAAAGATAATATTATCCAAGATGATGTCATAACTACCTCATGCAATTCAAGGCAAACATTGATAAAGACCCTTCTGAAATTTCCACATTGTACAATTGGACAAAATAGTAAGTCAGAAGACCCAAATCTAGACCATACACTTCTAATAAGTCTATATACCAAATATATAGACTAAAACATACTAGAAAACTGAACTAATAAATTCTATTGGAAGGTATTACACAAACCAAGCTACTGTCCACATTAATAAAGGGGGGAAAACACCTTAAGACTATTTTAAAATAATTTTTAACATTCCAAGGGCTCATATTCTCTGAGATGCATAGAACAACACCAACAATAAATATTTCAAGAGATTTATAGCACATATCAAAATCATGTAGAACTATGATAATCTATACCCCATCCTCATCTTCCATCTGCTTTTGAACTTATACCTAGTAACCTATAGAAGATAACTTTCTAAAAGTTCATTCAACTTTCAAAAAAGTAAATATTCTATCTGCACAAAAATTGTTGTCATTGTTGAGTCATTTCAGTTGTGTCCAACTCTTCATGACCCCATTTGGAGTTTTCTCAGCAAAGATATTGGAGTGATTTATATTTCCTTCTCATTTTGCAGATGAAGAACTGAGGCAAGGAGGATTATGTGACTTTCCCCTAAACAAACAGCCAGTACATAGCCATCTGGATTTGAACTCAGGTCCTTCTGACTCCAGGCCAGCACTCTATTTACTGTTCCCCATAACTGTCCTTTAAAGGTAGAGTCATTTGCAGAATATTATATATAAAAGCATATTGTCAGTATAGTGACATGTTCAAAGACCATTTTTGTCGAAACTCATTTAAAATAGGAAGAAGAGATTCCTGTAATAATTATAACAACATAGCCACCAGAATTTGGGAAAAAAAACATATGCAATGAGCTCCAGATAGAGATCAATGCAGATTATACAAAGAAGCCAAAGAAACATTGTAAAACATTACTGTAGGCTTTAAACACGCAATAGGTACTGCAAACTAGCAATTCATAATCTGCGTAGAGTTTTTTTTAGTTTTTTTTGCAAGGCAATGGGGTTAAGTGGCTTGACCAAGGCCACACAGCTAGGTAATTATTAAGTGTCTGAGGTTGGATTTGAACTCAGGTATTCCTGACTCCAGGGCCGGTGCTCTATCCACTGTGCCACCTAGCTGCCCCTCCTGCTTAGAGTTTTATTTCAGAAGTTTGCTATCTTTCCTTACCTCAAACTCTCACCAAGAATGCATTTACTACAACACATTCACTAACAAAAGTACCCAGGCACATGATTGATCCATAAAAATAACAACAAAATAAAACCACTTAAGAACTATTTTTAAAATTAATTTTTATTAAAGATATTGAGTTTTATAATTTCCCTCCCAATCTTACTTCCCTCCCCCCACCCCCCATGGAAAGCACTCTGTCAGTCTTTACTTTGTTTCCATGTTGTACCTTGATCCAAACTGAGTGTGATGAGAGAGAAATCATATCCTTAGAGAAGAGACAAGAAGTCTAAGAGGTAACAAGATCAGACAATAAGATATATGTGTTTTTCTAAATTAAAGGGAATAGTCCTTGAACTCTGTTCAAACTCCACGGCTATCTGGATACAGATGTCACTCTCCTTTGCAGACAGCCCAAAATTGGTCCCGATTGTTGCACTGATGGAATGAGCAAGTCCTTCAAGGTTGATCATCACCCCCATGTTGCTGTTAGGGTGTACAGTGTTTTTCTGGTTCTGCTCATCTCACTCAGCATCAGTTCATGCAAATCCTTCCAGGCTTCCCTGAAATCCCATCCCTCCTGGTTTCTAATAGAATAATAGTGTTCCATGACATACATATACCACAGTTTGCTAAGCTATTCCCCAATTGAAGGACATTTACTTGATTTCCAATTCTTTGCCACCACAAACAGGGCTGCTATAAATATTTTTGTACTAGTAATGTTTTTACCCTTTTTCATCATCTCTTCAGGATATAGACCCAGTAGTGGTATTGCTGGGTCAAAGGTTATGCACATTTTTGTTGCCCTTTGGGTGTAGTTCCAAATAGCTCTCCAGAAGGGTTAGATGAGTTTGCAGCTCCACCAACAGTGTAATAGTGTCCCAGATTTCCCATAACCTTTCCAACAATGATCATTGTCCTTTCTGGTCATATTGGCTAATCTGAGAGGTGTGAGGTGGTACCTCAGAGAAGCTTTAATTTGCATTTCTCTAATAATTAATGATTTAGAGCATTTTTTCATATGGCTATGAATTGCTTTGATCTCCTCATCTGTAAATTACCTTTGCATATCCTTTGACCATTTGTCAATTGGGAATGGCTTTTTGTTTTAAAAATATGACTCAGTTCTCTGTATATTTTAGAAATGAGTCCTTTGTCAGAATCATTAGTTGTAAAGATTGTTTCCCAATTTACTACATTTCTTTTGATCATGGTTACAGTGGTTTTATCTGTGCAAAAGCTTTTTAATGTAATGTAATCGAAATCATCTAATTGGTTTTTGGTGATGTTCTCCAACCCTTCCTTAGTCATAAACTGCTCCCCTTTCCATAGATCTGACAGGTACACTAGTCCTTGATCTTCTAATTTGCTTATAGTATTGTTTTTTATGTCTAAGTCCTGTAACCATTTGGATCTTATCTTGGTAAAGGGTGTTAAGTGTTGGTCTAATCTAAGTTTCTTCTATACTAACTTCCAATTATCCCAGCAGTTTTAATCAAAGAGGGAGTTTTTATCCCAATAGCTGGACTCTTTGGGTTAATCAAACAGCAGATTACTATAATCATCTCCTGCTTTTACACCTAGTCTATTCCACTGGTCCACCACTCTATTTCTTAGCCAATACCAAACAGTTTCAATGACTGATATGTTATAATATAATTTTAGATCAGGCAGGGCTAAGCCACCTTCTTTTGCACCTTTTTTCATTAAGCTCCTGGCAATTCTTGACTTTTTATTTCTCCATATGAATTTACTTACAATTTTTTCTAACTCATTAAAGTAATTTTTTGGAATTTTGACTGGTAGGGAACTAAACAGATAGTTTAGTTTTGGTAGAATTGTCATTTTTATTATATTAGCTCTACCTATCCATGAGCAGTTGATATTTGCCCAGTTATTTAAATCTGATTTAATTTGTGTAAGAAGTGTTTTATAATTATTTTCAAAAAGATTCTGAGTCTGTCTTGGCAAATAGACTCCCAAGTATTTTATATTGTCTAAGGTTACTTTGAATGGGATTTCTCTTTCTAGCTCTTCCTGCTGTATCTTGCTAGACATATATAGAAAAGTTGAGGATTTATGAGAGTTTATTTTATAACCTGCTAATTTGCTAAAATTGCTAATTGTTTCCAGTAGTTTTTTGTATGATTTCTTGGGATTCTCTAGGTAGACCATCATGTCATCTGCAAAGAGTGAGAGTTTTGTCTCTTCCTTCCCAATTTTAATTCCTTCAATTTCTTTTTCTTCTCTAATTGAAGAACTGTTTTCTTTTTTTTTAGGGTTTTTTTTTTTTTTGCAAGGCAAATGGGGTTAAGTGGCTTGCCCAAGGCCATACAGCTAGGTAATTATTAAGTGTCTGAGACCAGATTTGAACTCAGGTACTCCTGACTCCAGGGCCGGTGCTTTATCCAAAGAACTGTTTTCAATAAAAGTCTCTACAACTGAGTTATCAGAGTCACCAGGCTGTGCAGAAGAAATCATCACAAAGTAAAGTGAACTCATTAAAGACTATAAGTCCCTTGGGAACACCATTAAGGCCCATTTCATCCCTATCATACTATAGGTTATCAGAGGATCTAGAGGTGTTTTGGGGACAAGGAGATGAGCTAACTACATCTTATTTTTAGAGACAAGTGGATAGACAGACAAAGAAATTGAGATACAGAGACAGTGACACAGACAGATGGAGACACAGGCAGAGATACAGAAACAGACACAGAGACAGAGAGAGACACCAAGACAGAGAGAGATAGACACACTGAGACATACAGATGGAGAGACAAAGACCAGAGAGACAGACACAAGGATAGACAAGACAAAGAAAAAGAGAAAGACAGGGAGAGAGACAGAGAGACAGACAGAGAGACAGAGATACAGAGAGACAGAGAGAGAGAGAGAGAGCGCACTAGGGGAAAAGGAAGGAAGGAAAAAAGATAGAGAAAAGAAGGGAGGAAGGAAGAGGAAAGAAAGAAAGCAAAGAAAGATAATGCATAAACAAGGGTGATAAAGGGAAAGAGAAAGGGGAGGGGAGGAAGGAGCATTAAAACTTGGGGCCTTTTAGTTCTGTTGCTTATAGTACTTTGAAATGCTACACCAAAGTGATTGTAGTCCTCCATTGGGACAGAGGTCATTAATCTCTTTTTCTGGTAGGGAGAGGAAAGCATGGATAAATGGATAAGTGTCCTACTGCCCACTAGTAGAGGTTTATGATGTCTTTCAATTGGAGGATTCCAGCCACTTTGGGAAAGGCTTTGAATTTACTAGCAATCCAGCTCCTTCCCTGATGGATTCCCCAGGACCATTAAAAGGAATTGAGATTAATAAAGTGAACACAAGTCACACAAACAATTCAAGACCTTCTTGAGTGTTATCCTTATAGACACAATCCTTTCCCTTGCTAAGTAGATAATGAGTTGAGACAAATCTACATTTCAAGGAGACTGGTGTTAAGATTTGGCTTTAGCAAGACCTTGACTTCTACCTTGACCCCTGTCCAATGTGTGTGCTGTGGGAACTCTTGCCAATATTTGTATCTGATGAGGCAGCTAAGGCAGGGTGAAAAGGACTCAGCAGCCTTGCCTCTTGTTTAGCATGATGACTTATTTTCTCATTCCTATTTGATGACTTTGCAGAGATGGAGAGCTTAATGTTTTGGTATTATTGGCTAACTCTTGAAATTCATGTTGTTCTTACAAATTTAAACAAATTATTGTTTTCTATAATTAAAAGGGGGGAAATACATTGACCATATGAATATGGAACCCATTAAGTTTTCTGGGTGAGGTTACCTTGTTCATTTTAGTTTCAAGAAACCTTGACTGGGGGCTCTATTGGTTTCATTGATTGTTTTCTCAAAGCTGCATAGGAGCTAGAAGATGGGGAGTCAAGTGGTGTCAGAGATCTTGGATGATTTCTAAGATCCTTTCTAGCTCCAAATCTTATGAAACTATATAACCTTCTGACCCAAAGCTAAAGGAACAGTTCAAACACTGTCATTATTTAAATGGGCTGGAATCTCCTAGCTTAGAGAGAGGTTAACTGGATCCCTAGTCAATCCTTAATTATAACTTTGTTGCTAGCCTACCCTCACATGACCTTATATCAAGCCTAGTCTCTGCCTTGGTTTTAGAATTTTAGAATTATGAGGTGCCTTAGTGATCATTGAGACCAATCTGTACCTTCATCCTTTGTTTAAAGTTTTCTAGGTGGGGGAGTCCTAAATATCTGGCCCATTCCAGGATCACCATGTCCCCCTACCTCCTATATCAAGTCTAAAATGGTCTATTCTCTATTAATTTTATCTTCTCGAGCCAAATAGGACAAAATTCTTTTACGTGTGTCTTCTTGACAACAGCTCTCCTAATCCCCTGAGGTTTTTTCCCTCCAGTCTAAATGCTCATGGTTTCTTCTGCTCCTCCTCAAGAGGCATGAACTAGATGCCCTTCCTTATGCCACTTAGTCCCTCCAGAGTCTCTCCAAAAGATCTTGAGGTGTTCATAAACAGGAAGTACAGAGTTGATAAATCTTAACTGCAGACAGTCCCAAACCCAATGCACCCAAAGCTTCTTTTTTTTTTTGCAAGGCAAATGGGGTTAAGTGGCTTGCCTAAGGCCACACAGCTAGGTAATTATTAAGTGTCTGAGACCGGATTTGAACCCAGGTACTCCTGACTCCAGGGCCGGTGCTTTATCCACTGCACACCCAAAGCTTCTTAAGAAGTGCTATTAAATATTATCCAGCATTCACTTCCTGGTCCCTAGTCATCTGTTTCAGCACTTCGAATGCCACAAGAGGCGGAAGTTGGAACTGACTCTTCCCCTGAACAAAGAAAGACCAAGTTGATGCATTTTTGCATCTTTATTGTTCATTTATTCAGCCACTGACAGACCAACTATTTTAGGGATTATCCAAAGCTTTCCTCTCATGATCCCATAATCAGGTCTTCTTTTTCAAAAGGGCTTAACCAAACTCAAAATAAATGTTTTCATAGGTAAAGTTTTCCTAACTCGAGAACAGAGAGAGAGAAATGATGTTGTTCTCCGATCTAACCTAACCCACTAGCTAAGAATACACAGGCAAGAAACCTGTGATTTTTTTTCTTTGTTTTTATTTAATAATGCCATCTCAAAGCAGGGAGGGCCCTCAGCAGTCTGCTTTTTTTGTCACATGAACCCATGTAAGGATTTCCTTGACTTCTGACCTGACTCTATGACTCCTCTGTATTGCTCATATCCATTATATCATCTAGAGTTTCTTTGTACATAATTGTGGTGTGAGGTTTCTCTCAATAGATTGTGAGTTTCCTGAAGGCAAGGCGTGTCTTTTACCTTTCTTGGTATCCCCAGGGCCTAGCACAATGACTGTCTACAATTTTCATACTAGATAATTAATAAATCTATATTTGTGTGTCCACAATTGATATTTATATATGTGAACACATATGCATATCTATTATAGATATATAACTTATATATACTATATATGCAAAGAAATAATATACATACATGTATATGGTATTTATATAGAGATATAGATATATGAATCTTGATATTACTATCTGTGAGGGAGGCAGCTAGGTAGCAGAGCAGATAGGAGTTTTGGTCTTGCTGTGAGAAAATCCTGAATCAAATCTTGTTTCAGACATTTACCAACTATGTGACACTGGGAAAGTAACTGAAGCCCTATTTATCACAGTTTCCTCATTTGTTGAAATGGGGATGATAGTAGGATCTACCTCCCAAGGTTGTTGTGATGATCAAATGAGTTCATATTTACAAAACTCTGCAAATCTAAAAGCATTATGCCAAAGCCTGCTATTATGACTACTTGGGATTTACCAAATTGGAGAAGAAAGGATAAACTCAAATACCTAATTACATTTTGCCCCTAATTTCCAAGATAACTTTCAGGTTGCATTCTAACAGGGAAAGAAAAGGCTCAGAGTATTTAAAAAAAAAGCAATTTTAGATTTTAGCATTGGAATGTCCTAATACAAAAATCTGGTCTATTCTGGACTCTCCAAGAATGTTCTCTACTTTTTATCAGTCTTAATTTCAAGGCCTCTAGTGAGCCCTGACCCACTCCTATTTCATTATAATATGTGGTTCCTTAGGACTAGAATCATGACTCTGTGTTACTCCCACAAGATAGCAGCTCTCATTGGTGGAAGTGCCCCAGGGCTCCCTAAGCTTCTGCTCCTGAGCTTATACCTCAGTGGCATCAACCATCTGCTTTGTAAAACCTACCCTTTATTTAAACAACCAGGATACCACCCTCTGCCTTGGGACTGTCAGTTCTCATTAGAGTTTACAGGAGTTTAACTGCCATTAGTGACTACTTAGATAACCCTTTCTGGCTGCTAATTGACCCTGCAGGGATCCTTTGAAGCTCAGACTCTTGGCAGTTTCTTTGAAGTGTAGTTTTGGCTTCAGGGACCTGAGAATTATCTACAAATGGGACTTCTCATTGCACCCACCCCATCTTTTTTCAGAATGAAATTGGCCTCTTTTTGCAGATGGGTTGATCAGGTCTCTCCATTTTAGCCTAAAGCATCTCAAAGAGGGTCTGAAGACACTCCTTGAACCAGTCAGTCTGACCCTTTTCACATGGATAAAGAGGGAGCTACTCAACTGGACAGTTAGGTAGCACAATGGATAGAAAGTTGGCCCTGAAGTTAGGAGGATCTAAATTCTCTGAGTATCTATATAATCCTGGGCAAATTATTCATCCTTTTTTGCTTTCTCATTTGTAAAATGCGTGCTGGAGAAGGAAGTGACAAACCACTCCAGCATCCTTGCCTGGAACCCAAATTGTGGTTTTGAATAGTCTGTCACGACTGAAATGACTAAACATCAGCTCAACTACTCTGTTTACACTCTTGTGTTCATAAAAAAAGAAAGAAGTCAATGCAATTGGAGAGCTAGGCATGGGAGCAATATCATGTCATATGGCCAACACATACTCTAAAGAAAAATACAACGAAGTCATCAAAAGAAATCTGCCCATTAAAGACCAATATTGTACACACTCATTATAGAGAATGGATTTCATTCAGTAATTAGGGGAACTAGAGAGTTCATCCATTGATCTATGATTCATTTATTCCTTCATACAGATCTTTATTGAGTACCTGCCACATGCTAGATGATGGGAAGTAATTAAAGAATTAAGAAGTAGAAAACACTCAGTACCTGTCCTCAGAGCAATTCTAATCTTATATTAGACATATAATTTCAATACAGACTAGTATGAGGTGAAAGAATTCTATGAAGGTTATTCATCACAATTTATAAATAAAATTGGGACAAGAAGTCAGAAGTGAGCAAAACATCACATTAGAAAGCATATATTTTCAATTCTAAGATACTTTGATTTTGAGCCTCAACAACTTTTAAGTTTCCTTCTACTTTGAACTTTTGATGATTATAACATGTCTAATTGGTGTCCAGGGAATACAAAAGGGCAGTAAGTAATGGGATGTCATTCTGGAAAGTTTACAGGGAACCTTAGAATGGAGCTGAAGAAATGTGGAGTTACCAGCATTAGTCTCTTTAATTAGGTTAAAATGTCAGCTCAATTTCTGCTACTCACTCCCATTCAACCTGCATATACAATTATTTACCAAATTTGGTGTTTTCCATCTCTACAGCATGTCTCATCTATCTTTTTTCCTCTAATCTCATGGCCACCACCCTAAGAGTTCCTTCTTACCTCACATAGCTTCCTAAGAATTTCCTCTGATTCATCTCTCTCAAATCCATCTGTTATCAAGGTGCTTTTCTTAAAGTTTAAGTCTGAATTTATCACACCTTACTCAACAAACTCTAACCTCTGAAGTGTTTTGAGACTTGATTACCCACCCCAATCACTCTATCATCCAACTCTCCTGATCTCATAGTTGTTGCTTGAACCTGAACCCCCCACCCCATCTCCACTCCTTTTCTATGCCTTCTTCCCTTGCCCAAAATGATCTGCCCAGTCAACTCTGCCTCCTAGCTTCCTTCATGACTCTTCTTAACTCCTATGTCCTGCATGAGGCCTTCCCTTTCTCTCCCTCCAGGTCTCCTACATTGCTATGCCTTTTCTTGGAAAGAACCTCATCTAAATCTTGTTAGTATGTAGTTTTAGAGCACCTTGTCTCTCCCATAAGCTAATTGAGGGCGGAGTGCATGGTTTTGCCTTTGACAATACACAGTAAGGACTTAATATGTGTTTATTGGCTAACCAACTAACAACTTAATGTCACAATTATCAGATCTTCCTTCCTGCATAATGTTCCATAGGCAAGGGGTCTTTCTCACCAATAAGTTATTATTACCATTATTATCGTTGCTCTTGCTGCTGCTATTAGGTTGTATATTGGACAGATTCCATGTACCTTTTCCCATGCTATCTGCTGTATTTGTCATTCTCTTCCTGTCTTATAGTCTCTTGGTCCCTTCATGTCTCAGTTGAGGTCCATCTCCTAGTAAAAGGTCTGGTAGAATTCTCCTGCCTTTGGGGGTTCAAACTCTACTCAACAATTAATTATTTTTGTTGTAACATATTTATATTTGAGAACCCATGTCCATGTGTTTCTGCCCCCACCCTGATCAGGGAAAATGTAAGTTTCTTGAGAACATGGACTTTCAGCATTATTTATATGCTTGTATCCCTAGCAGCTAGCAGAATACTTGGCATACTGTAGATTCTTCAAATGAATATTGACTTGGGCATTCCCTTAAAAGCCTTGGCACAAGCACCAATTCTCACTGACTCACTGTCTTAAGGTCTATCAAGTGGTTCTGGTTTTCTATCCATGGAAGACATGATCTTAAACTTTTGAATTGAGATCATAGAAAAGTTATCAATAAACCCACAAATAGCAAAGGAGTCAGTAATGAACATCTAAGATGTTGACAGACTTTAAAAGGAGGGTTGTAGACTCATAGCATTTCAGAGTTGGAAGGAACCACTACAGTCCATGGATTTAAACCATACCCTGTAGAAAAATCTCAATAAAGCAAACCCAAGATGGGGGCATCCTCTCAATTCAATTCAGTTCAGTTCAATTCATTCAGAAGAATTTATTTACTTATCATTTATCAAGTGAAATTCAATGTGGCATATTGGGTAGAAAGGAAGGAATGGAGGTAGGGAAGACTTGGGCCCAATCCCACCTTTAATAAGACATAATGGCTATGACTCATAATGACTCAAAGCCCCAGGCAAGTTTCCAAGACCCTAAGTGGTAGAATAGGTGCTGATCTGCAAGGACAGAATTTCCTTATCAGCTCTCCTCGCCAATGAAATCTAAATTCCTATGATTTTTTTTAACGAAAATATCATCGTGTTAGGAACTGGGATAAAATGACATGGCCTCCAAAAGATGGATATTGTCTGAAGAAGGTTACATTTCTGAAATAAAACATACTTAAATAATTAAATGCATCTTAGTTTGAGAAGGATGAAGAAAGCAGAAACAATTAGGAAGGTCATAAAATCAAGGTCACACCTCTGTAGGAGGTACCCCCTGAGCTGAACCTTAGTTGAAGATATCATAAAAATGTTAAAAAAAAAAACTAGAAGAATTAAAAGTAGACTTTCCAAACATTGAGATAGCCTATGGAAAATTCCAGAGCTAAGTGATGAAATTCTAAGTTGGGGAAAGGGCAATTAAGACAGTTGGGTTGAAATATCTAATGAATATCTAATGGAGAGTGTGGTTGGGAAGGAACTCTTTCAATAGAGGTTAAAACACATAGTGAAGGAATTCCAAAGGGAGCTTGAGGCATTAGAAACTACTGAAGTTGTTTGAGGGGGTGAGTAATTTTGGAAGTCCTATGACTTAAGAAGATAATTTTGACCTGTGTGTAGAGGCTAGATTAGAAAGATAAGTGATTAGAAAGAAATGCATTTGGACAGGCACTTGCAATAATCCAAGAGTAATAAATGATATAAGGGCCTGGATGATAGTGGTCCCTATGTATGTGAATTATGAGAAGAATGGATGACCAGAAAACAAGGGTTTTCCTGAAGGCAGGAAGATGAGCAAGATGGCTTCTCCAAGACTCGTTTGCTGGTATAACTCTATAAGCAGAGTTGTTCCTCCTTCCCCCAGAAAAGAACTGGCTTGCTTTCAAAAGATAGCACTTTCAGGCCCTTTTGAGGGCTGTGTTGGATGAAAGGGACCCATAAATGTCAGGTGTCATTACATATACACAGTAATTTTATCTGGAGTTCTCTGACACACCTTCCCCTTTGTAATAGATTTTGGGGAATGTATCTGTGTGTGTGTGTGTGTGTGTGTGTGTGTGTGTGTGTGTGTGTGTGTGTGTGTGTGTATTTGAATGCCTCTGACCCCAGGGTACTCTTTGATTTATGGGCATCCCCATTAGTGATGGTAGGGGTGGTTTCAGAGCCTGTTTGTTCTGGCATCCCAATAAAGCAAACTTCCCATAGCAACAAGGTGGAGCTTAGGGGAGGAGACAAGGTGCTCCAGGCCAGAACAGAGCAGTAGCACAGTTTGAGAGCTAAGCTTGGGGGTGCTTTGTACTTTCTTGATAAAGCCTATTTGTGAGGAAGAAAAATAGCAGCAAATAAACAGTGAGGCCATGGGGTCAGAATGTTAGCACAAGAAACCTGGAACTGAGAGAACTTGAAGAAGATTCTCTTCCCTGATCATGCCTCAGTTTGTCCATCTGCAAACTGAAGACATGTATATATGTCAGAGGAAGACATGAATACATCCATTGTAGTCAACTGTTAGCCCTCTCTAATCCTTAATTTAGAGAAATTTGCTTTGCTCTTTGCTTTATGCTTGGGTTTTGGTTTTTTTTTTTTGTTTGTTCTTAAGTAAGAAGTGTGATGACAAAGAAGAAATAACAGATAGATACAGAATTCAAGAGGAAATATAAATTAGCAACTGTCAGGAAATGGAGCACAATTGTTTCATCTTCATTGTAGCTTGGCTATATTCATGGATGTCTAGATCCAAGCCCAGAATGCTGAAAATCAGCCCCATTTCCTTGCATCCTACATTGGCAGGGCTCTTCATTGCTTTACAAATCAGGAAGACAGAACTGTTCAGTTAGAATAGGTAAAGGACAGAGAAGAAAGATGATCAATTACTTTTAGGACAAAAGCAGACAAGATAACTTGTTTTCCTATGAAACCTCCTCCTCATTACTCCTTACTAACCAAGGTAATCACAGAATCACTGAATTTGCAAATTGGAAGGGACTTCCCCAGTACAACCCAAACACAAAGGAATTAAGGCCATAAATTGTCTAGCCTTTGCCTATACATCTCCAAGAAAGGAGCTCCTCCTACTCCTTGATGAGGCTGCTTTTTCCAATTTTGGAATGTAGTTCATTCCCATGGCTAAACTCATAGATAAAACATCATGATCTTTCTGTGGTCAAACCTTATCCCCATTGCTAGGTGTCTAGTAATGTTTAATGTAAATGTCCTCCATTCTTATGAAACAATTAGCAGTCATGGGTTCCACCATAAGCCCATAGGTCTGTCCTTTCTTCAAGGATGTGTTGGTTTTAATTCTTATAATTGGCTTCACTGGGGGACAATGGTGCTGACTTGCTGTAGGCTAGAACCAGGCTCAAAGCATCTTGGAAGGCTAGAAGGAAATTATATTGGAATGAAGACTTTACAACTGCTACTTGTCAGTTAGCTGTTAAAATAGAACATTACACATTTATTCCTCAAAGATTTGGAATAATGAGTATATCTTGGGCACATCTGGCAATATTATTGTCTGATAAACTCTGAGGATTGTTTTGTTTCTTTTTGGTGAGATGGTGAAGTTTTTTTGTATTCTTTAGTTCCAACAATTCAATCATAAAAACAAAGCACCTACAGTTTCTTGTGGGTTCACTGCCTCAGTGACCTGAATTATAAAGTCAAGTTTACAGCATGTTTCTCCATTTTAAGTTATATGTGTTAAGCAGTTATCCTCTGTCCAACAGTGTGATAGGAACTATCTCTTGATCTTTATCTTGATCTCAAGAACATAGTCTGACAATAGTAGAAGATGGTCATTTCTAGGTCATGCAGTTTTTATTTCATCCTATTGTCAAGATGTAACCATGGAAGGTTTCTGAGTAGAAGAAGGTCAGAACCTTTAACTTAAGGAGATTATTCTATCAGGATTTTTTTTGTCAAATAGTCTGAAAAGAAGAGAATAGAAGCAGAAAACTACTTAGAATGTGATCAAGATCAAATATGATCATTTTGTGAACTTGGGAAGCAGATAGGAGTGGGGACAATAGATACAGGGGTAGAACTGAAAGGATTTGGCAAGTCCTTGGATAGAAGCATCTTAAGAGAAAGAGTCTTTAGGGTCATCAAGTCTAGTCATTCCTTTTAGAGATCAGAAAATTGACTCAGAGAGACCTGATGCCCACCCACAAATAGTTATGGCAGATGGCTGAATGGCATTGTTGAGTTGCTGGAACTAAAGAATACAAAAAATGGCAGAATGAAGACAAGAATCCACTTCTATCTATCCACTTCTATCTGAACTATCTACTCTCCTGTGTCATAATGTCTATTTCTTTTGTCCTTTGCAGGAGAAAACAGAACCATTGATGCAATTCTATAAGAATTTATGAAGCACCTACTATGTGACAGAAATGTATTTATCACTGTGGATATAAAGGCAAAAACCAAAAGAATATCTTCCCTCAAGAAACTTATGGCTACATCTGCCAATGTTAGCATCTCCTGAACATTTTGAGCATTAATTTGTTTGTTTTTTGGTGACTAAGATTTTCTTGTATTTCTTAGTTCCAACTAAATCACTGTACACTAAGTTGACAAAAGGGAAATTGAAGACAAAAAGGTTATTAACTACTATAGTGGTAATGAAGGATCATCTCAAAGGATCATAGATTAGGAGTCAGGAGCAGTTATGAGGACCATCCTGGTAAACCATAGTACAGATGTCAAAACTGAAGATCAAAAAGGCGAAGTCACTTGTCAAAGGTCATTTGCATTTTCTATCATAAAAGACATTTTTTAAGCACCATTACAGAGAGAGAGAGAGAGAGAGAGAGAGATCACCCCCCAAAATGAGTTAAGGTATCAAATGGTAGTCTATCATTTAAGAGGGAGACAGAGAAAGAGATGGAAATAGAGACAAATCCATAGAGAATCAAAATTGGAGAGACTGTAAGAGAATAAACACTGAAAGAAAAGAGTAAAAAGAGAGTCTGAGATTGAGAGACAGAGAACTTAAAATATAGATAGAATGAAGGAAAAATCAAAAGTTATGAATAGGGTGGATGGGTTGGACTTGGATGAGTCCCATAGCTTCAGGCAAGGACACGCAGGTTTCATCAAGGTGGGGTTGGGCTTGAGCACTTTTAAAGGAAGGGTTCTATTGTTTTTCTCACCAGTAAGAGTTTGGGAGTGGTTTAGGTATGGGGGCTGAGTAGAGCCCACTTGGGGCTAGAGGCCAAGGGAAAGCTAGAGAGATTAAATGAAAAGCTCCCTCTTGTGATCAGCTTACCTGGTAGAAATGACTAGCCTCAGGTGCATGCTGAATGTATGGTGGGGTCAGAAATATGTTGTTTCCTCCAGCCTGCTATTCTATTATTAGTCCCCAACTTTCAAACAAAGATTTTTTTTTTCTTCCCTGGAAATTCAAAAGTCATGATGGAAAGATTTGGGCTGATAGAGTGTTTTAAGAGTAGAGTCAGGGCAGAGAGGGTAGGGAATCTACTCATCAGCATGGCAAATTCTCAGTGCCAATCTGGCCATTGTGTAACCTGCATCAAACCATTCTTAGACAAGGAAAGATGCACGTACGGCAGCTAGCAGCAGCTCTCATCTCCTACCTGGTAGATCCAAATATTCTGGAACTTGGGGAGTACTAAGTCCTCAACTGTCAGGTTTAACCAGGAAGATTGATTGGTTAACTTTGATCTCCCCAGCAGAATTCCCTATGCTCACACACATGGCCTTTTTTGTCTAATCAGATCAAGCCCCCCATCACATATACCAAGAAGCATATTGAAAAAAGAAGGGCAGGTTTTATCATATCTCATACCAATGCTCAGTCCAAAGCTGATCACTGCCTGCCTCTGTTCTCTACTGTTGATGTTTTAGCCATGATAAAGAACTCATTCCTTCTACTCAGTGTGCATTTTCTATGTGAACAATTGTTGCATGCTGTCTGCCCCATTACCATGTGAACTCCCTCAGGGCAGGGGCAAGGTTTTGTCCCTTTTCTGATTCTTTGGAACTTAGAACAATGTCTGCTATGGTATGGTATGTAGGTTTTTAAGTATTTAATATATACTTGGCAACTGACTAACAGACTAAACTGAGGTAACACCCTAGGCAAGTATATTTTTCTATGACAATTCAGGACCATCTGGAGAGAGGGAATTAAATCTAAAACAAACAAACAAACAAACAAAAAATATCCAAAGGACTATAGAGGAAAGACAGAGACAGAGACACATAGAGAGATAGAAATGAAGAGACAGACAAGGAGAGATGGTTAAGAGTGATGATGATGAGAATGATGATGATGATGATGATGATGATAAAGGAGATGAAGATAGGGAGAAAAAGGAGATGGTGATGAAGATACCCATACTAAAATTAAAAGAAAAAACTTCCTAGAGTGCATAGCTCCATGCATTCTAAGGATCCACCAAGAGCTTCGCTGCAGTCATTCAGATAGCTTTCAGGTTGTGTTGCTGTAATTCTGTATGTAATGGATGACTCCATAGTCAAGCATGGACATTGAAAAAGTGGGGATGGGTAGAGTTGGGGAAGCAGAAAGTGGAGGCCTCTGCATATGAATGTTAATTAACCTGGAGAAGAGAACTTTGTGTTTGAAAAGCTGTCCCATAGAAGAAGGATTAAACATCCTAACTTCACAGCGCAAAACTAAAATCTAATTAGTTGAAGTTGTACAGAGACATATTTAGGCTCAGAGTTAGAAAAAAAAGAAACAAAAAAAAATCCTCCCTAGAATTAGAGGTAAGGAAAGTAGAATGAATTGCTTTAGGAGCTACTGAGTTCCCTTTCTCTGGAGGTCTTCAAGCAAAGGTTAGATGGCCATGTGTAAGGAGAGCTAGAAAAGATTTTTTGTTTAGATATAGATTTGTCTACATCCTCTCTAGAATGCTTCCCAACACTGAGATTCTGTGCTTCTATGAAGAAAATAAGAAAACCAACAAATCAACATTACAACCAAGGGTGGCCAACAGGCAAAACTCAAAACCATCACATTTGGGGAAGTACTGTTCCTGCATGATTTTTAGTGTCTATTATTGGGAGGAAGTCTCCTGGAGCAAACTTCACAAGCCCACAGCTTCTTCTTCAGGTATCCTGCAGTTTCACATCATAGCCTATTTTCTAAAGTGTGAAAAGATTGTGGTGGGGGGGTAAAAGAATGCCAGAGTCATCTTTGATAGTATTCCTTCTTCAAATAAAGACCCCCTTTTCATGGAGATTTATATGAGGACAAGAGTCCTACAGGATGGGAAGATTTGGTTTGCCTGTCATCAGCAGTGCCACTAAAGGAGGTGCCCCATCAGGATCCATCAAAGTGTCAAATTATATCTAACACCATCTCTAGGTCTTCCTGGCACAAATCAGAATTGTAGCTGAGACATAAGCAGACATAACCTCATTGGTGTCTCACCCAAATCATTGCCATTCTTCTTATTAAATTCAGATGAGGATTTTATCTTTTACCTCTCCTCAGCCCAGAAGCTAACAAGTGCAGACAAAGTCAAGAATATTGTGTCTCTCCTGAAGTAACATGTGCCCTAAAAGACCAGGGGATCTCTGAGCTAAGTCTCCTTTCCCTGATACAGATGGAAGACCGAGTAGGTGTTTGCCCTCAGATACAATGACAAGAGCACATACCTTTCCAAGGTGAGGTCTGGGTGTACTGGGGCGTGCCAGAGAGGAAGTCTAGGCAAAGGGCTTTTTCTTCTCTCTGTGTGTGATCTCTTCAGTTTAATTACACTCATGCTCTGAGACTTCCTTTTATGATTATTATTCTTTTCCCTTTAATATCTCCTTCCATTGGCTAGGGGAGAGAAAAGATGCATTTGTCATTTGGAAGGAAAAAAAATGCTCAAGTTGACTCTTTCTCCTTAGGAAAAAAAAAGGCTCAAGTTGACTCTATCTTTTTCCTTAGAAAAGCAGGGGACCCTTTCAGGAAGAAGTAGTGGCCCAGTTTCTAGTGGGGGCAGGGGAGTTTATATTGGTAGAGAAAGGACTATCCTCAACATGGAAGCAGGAAGAAGGGTCTGGGAGCACAGAAGGGAAAGGTGAGGATCGGAGCATGGAGCTGAAGGCAGAAGCCAAAGTGGGAGATTGACAGTACATATGTCTCGGTTCATTTTTAAATTGGTAAATGGGATAACAGATTACATGCTGACACCCTGATAACAGCAGCTGTCAAAGCCGTCAGTCAGCTAGGGATTGACTGCTTTTGGTAACTGGTTGAACCCCCCAAGTTGAAAGAGATGGCAAACATCTCTGAAGTTTCCCAACTCAGCTCCTTGGTCACCCCTGGAGAATTATGCCCTGCTCTTCATTGTCCATTTCTGCAATGAACAAAGTATTTTCCCTGGGCATGAGAAAAAAATATCCTATTAATAGCCTATAATTGCATGACTCTGGTGCTGGAAGTCATCTTTCTTTTTGGGAGGGACCCAAAGCACCCTGAGGCCTTCATACAGGCAGACCCATGCCTCATGGGAACCATTCCTTTCATATAAAAGTTTTTTAACTTCTTCACAGAGAAACAAACCTCCAAGAGAATGGAAGAGTTATAAAGGATTTTGGGTGGCCATAATGAATCATTTCTTTTTTTTCTTTTAGGGTTTTATTTTTGCAAGGCAAATGGGGTTAAGTGGTTTGCCGAAGGCCACACAGCTAGGTCATTATTAAGTGTCTGAGACCAGATTTGAACCCAGGTACTCCTGACTCCAGGGCCAGTGCTTCATCCACTGTGCCACCTAGCCGCCCCCATAATGAATCATTTCAAAGCTCCCTAGGGAGCACCACAGCTTTGTATGTCGATATTAGCTCATCTGTCCTCATCACACCCCTGGTGGGAGAACCAGGTTGCTGCTATTTTCCTCTTCTCACACACAGGGACACAAAGATAGAGAACACCAAAGTGAATGGGGGGATTAATCTTAGACCCAGTGTCTGCTAGATCTCAGTCTTGGAGACAGGGACTCTTAAAACACATAATGGACAAATGACAACAGCTGACACATGTGGAGGTTTTAAGGTTTACAAATGGCCTTATTTATATCACTTCATCTGAGTCTCACTCACAATAGCCTATGAAGTGAGAATTGTCTAAATTGTTAGTACCATTTTAGAGATGAGGAAATTGAGACAGGGATGGCTTAGCAGATTCTGTCATGGACCCAATAGATCAGGGATATAATTTCCACTGAAGATTTTCATAACTCTCATTCCAACAGATTGTCTTCTCTATAGGTACCTTCTCATTTTTCATACTACTTGTGGACACTACCATGGTCTGATGCTCTGCCCCTAGCGTTTACTTTGAATCTCTTTGGCATTTAATTGGAATATAAAGGGTAGGGAATTGTTTGTCTTTCTATGTTTCCCCACTACATAGTTCTATAGTTCTTGGTATATATTAGGTGCTTAATAAATGCCTAGAATCTTGGAGATTTTAGAAGTGGAAGGAGACATCAAGATAATTCAGCCATGTCAATTTAGATTGAGAGGGGAAATTTGAGGTCATCGAATTCAAGCTGATCATTTTCTCCTTGAAGAGACCTAGATCTAGAAAGGTTAAGAAAATCGCTGAAGGTTAGACAGGTAAGAAGTGGCAGAATCAGAATCCAAACCCAGGTCCCCTGGTTCAGATTTCTACTTCACCACCTAATTTGTTGATATAAATTGAATTATAGTGGAAAGGAAATTGAGCTTGGATTCTGAAAACCTCACTTTTATATCCTATCATTCAATTTGTTACAACTTGGGTTCCTCATTTGTAAAATTCTTCTATTACCCACCTCACAAGGTTGCTATAAGGAAAGAGAGAATGGCAAGGAGGTAGTGGAGCAAAGTCATCCACAAACTGATCAGTAGTCTGTCGGAAAATACTGATTGGGGGGCAGCTAGGTGGCATAGTGGATAAAGCACTGGCCCTGGAGTCAGGAGTACCTGGGTTCAAATCCGGTCTCAGACACTTAATAATGACCTAGCTGTGTGGCCTTGGGCAAGCCACTTAACCCTGGTTGCCTTGCAAAAACCTAACAAAAATAAAATAAAAAGAAAATACTTATTGAATATTAGCCAGGCCCTGTGCTAAGTTCTAGGGATACAAAGACATATAAGAGTCAGCCCCTGCTCTCAAGGAGTTTCCAGTCTAATGAAAAGACTTGATGACATAGACAACATAGAATACTGGGATAAATAATGGCAGAATGGAGAGTGCTCTGTTGGACTTCACTATTGTTGATATTTATCTTTCATTCTAGAAGAAGACAAAGACATCAGGGAGGTGATGCCATGATAAGCAAATTAATTGGATTGAGTTGGGGGAGGGGGGTGGGGGAGAGGGGCTGTGCTAAGTCATTTTGTCCTCTGGAACCATCTGGGTCCAGTGACCAGATATGGATCAGGACAACTGGAGATGGCCCTGGATGTGGGACATTCAGGGCTGTGACTTGTCCAAGGTCCCAGAGCTAGTGTGTCAAGTATCTCAGTTCAGATTTGAGCTCAGGTCCTCCTGATTCCAGGGCTGCTGCTCTATCCAATATGCCACTTAGCTGCCACTTTTGTTAATTATGTAACTCTTTAATCCTCTCTAGGCTCAGTTGCTACATCCATAAAAAGAAGAGGTTGGAGCAGCTAGGTGGCACAGTGGATAGAGCACTGGCCCTGGAGTCAGGAGTCCCTGAGGGTAAATCTGACCTCAGACACTTCATAATGACCTAGCTGTGTGGTCTTGGGCAAGCCACTTAACCCCATTGCCTAGCAAAAACCTAAAAAAATAAAAAGAAGAGGTTACACTCATTGACATCTAATGACAGCCATGGTTCTTGTTTAAATTATTTTATTCTTTATACCACATATTCTCTACCATGTTGGGCTGGGTTGGGGACTCTTTTTTAAAAATTTTATTTAAGATAATAGGATTAAGTGACTAGCCCAAGGTCACACAGCTAGGGGATTAAGTGTCTGAGCCTGGATTTGTAGGGTAAGGAAATTTAGTTGTTTCTATGACTGTTCTGGATTCCAGATAATAGAGCTTACTTCTATACTTTTGGCTGAGGTAATAAGCTAAAGATACCAAATAAATTGTCAGACAACTCCAACAAGAATGCATGAGTATCCCAATTCTCCCGTTCTCCCTCTGACAGTTATCATTTTCCTTTTCTGTCACATTAGACAATCTGATAGGTATGAAGTGGTACCGAAGAATTGTTTTAATTTGCTTTTCTCTTATGAATAGCATTTGAGAACTTTTTTCTAATATAGCTATAGATGGTTTTGATTTGTCTGAAAACTACCAGATCATATCCTTTGCTTTGTTTTTTTGACTTTTTTAATCCAAATTAAACAATGTTTTTTTAAAAGGTACTTTTAATAAACAAATAAATAAACAAATAAACAAACAAATAAATAAATAAATAAAGTTTTTTAAATGTGCAGAAGGAAAGGCAGAAAGAATCCCAGACAAACAGGGAAGCTTTGAAATCTACATGTTATTTATTTCAAGAAAATCAAGCCTATAGGACAGAGTTGTACTTTATCAATCCTTATATAATTCCCTCCCCCTAGTTCCCTGAGTAAATCTGATTGAGGCAGTTGATAAAGAAGATAAGAGTCTTAGACTCCGGGAATACCTGAATTGGAGTCTTCTTTTCAGACACTCACTGTGTGACCTTGGAAAGTCATTCAACCTCCCTTAACCTTAGTTTCCTTATCTGTAAAATAAGAATAGCACCTACCTCCCAGGATAGTTGTAAGGCTTGAATGAGACAACTTGGAAATCACCTTACAAACTTCAAAGTATAATTTATTGCTTTATGTGGAAATATCCTTTTTATTTGGTGTTTGTTAAATTTAGAAGAAAAATAAATACATTTTGAAAAGAAAAAAAAGATATACTTTTAATGAAGCAAACACCATAATAAGGATTCAATCCTCTTTCTTCCATTATTATTTGTATAAGGAAAAACTCTTAATGACCATCAGAATCATTGTTTGGAAGACCTTGAATTGTTGGGAAACATAAATAGGATTTTTTTTTTTGATTCCCATGAGAAGCACATCACAGACACATCCCATGGGAGCAGTCAGACTCCATGGACTTCTTTTCCCACCTAGAGAGGTGCTTTTATTTAGGGGTGTTTTCACTTCTTCCATCTGTAAAATGGGCACAGCTGTATCAACTCTCCATCTGCTGCTGAGGGTGCTACAAGGGTGAGCTGGAAATGACGGCGCAACATGTTGACAAGCCAATGTGTGATGTCGGAATGCTTCAGCTCCAGCTTGGCTGGCATTTTCCTTCACTCTGCAGCTGCAGTTTGTAAAACAAATGCTTCTAAATTCACAGTGTTTTTCTCACATGAACTATTTTTTTCCAGAGTGATATTTTCCCAAAGGCTCATGCTGACTTAAGTTTCTGGAACCTTGTGGGTGGATGTGCTAAATTAAAGACTTGTATTTAAATTTTCTGCATAACACGGGTAGGCTGGAGGCCCCAGAGTGGTTCAGGAAGATGAGGAGATATGCTAGTCTCCTTGGGTGCAAGTATGGTTCCATGGGTCTGTAGAGATCAGCAGCTGATTGGTTTGATGACCAAAACTTTACTATTTCCAGGATTTGTGATTTCGTTGGCAGGGATAACTTTTGCACTGGTTCAGAGGGGGATCACAAATCCCTTAGGACCTTGGAGAGAATTTTGAAAGCTATTCTGGAAAGTGAACAAGATTAACTAAAGTTTTCTTTGACCTTTCTATTCCAAGCTCCCTTCAGCTAGACCTATGGTTCATAGTATTTTCATGGGTACAGTTCCCCTGAAAGAAGAAATTCTAGAGAGAAATTATGTCCTACCTTCACAGAAAGCCATGATTTTAGTTCAAGGACTTTGTCTTAAGAGCCCTTCTTAACTTTTCCCTTCAATCTGCCAAGTGGTTCTCACCATTAAGAAGATGAAACATGAAAAGACATCAGCTCAGATGTGTCATATTGATGTCAGATACTTAATTGATCAGACCATCCACACTATTGTCACAATTTCTATAGTATACTGGACACTTCCATCTCTACTGCCAATATTGCTAGTATCACATTATTATCAGTTACCACCTGAATTACCATCTCCCCACAAACCTCAATGGACTCATCCCAACACACAGTCTAAAATTCTCAGGAGTATCAGTAGCCCAGGCCACCATCTTTACCATCTCTGCCACAACAAATAGCACTTGTAGGCAGGTAAACACTGCCTCTGAAGCAAGAGTGATCCTCAGACCATAGGCCATGCAACCATCATCCAAAGTAATGACACTTCTGGACCTGAAACCTGCCTCTTCACATGCTGCAGCTCCTACCTCCTGAACAATATTAATAAAGAAAATTATAACCACCAAAGAAGTTCTTGGAAATTTCAAATAGTTCAGTATCAAAGAGAGCTGTTATCAATGAAAAAAATATTAAAGAAGATAATAACAAATGTATATAGTCAGGTTAACAAGCAATCATTAAGTACCTACCAAGTCAGGCAGCTAGGTAGTACAGTAGATAGATGACTGATCCTAGAATCAGGAGGACCTGAGTTTAAATCCAACCTAAGATACGTAACATTTATTAGCTGTGTGACCTTGGGTAAGTCACTTAACCCCAAGTGTCTTGAATCTAGGGTCATCTCCACTCATCCTGATCCCTATCTGACCATTGGACCTAGATGGCTCTGGAGGAGAAAGTGAGGCTGATGACTTAGCATACTCCATTCCAATACAATTCACTTACTTGTTATGACATCACTTCCCCGACATCATGGTCTTCTTTGAGAATGAAGGACACACAACAATGAATAACCCAAATACTAGAAACTGGATATGCAAAAACACTCCACACTTTCAGAGTTCACAGTCTAATAACTAACATTTATATATATATTTTAAAGTTCCCAAAGTATTGACATGTATCATCCTATTTCAATTATGAAGATATAAAAACATGCACCTTTCCACTGTACTCCAAGGAACCCAGGGTTTTTATAGTTGATTGGTTTCTGAAATCTTTTATATGAACTATTTATATGAACTCTTATATGAACTTTATATGAACTATTTATATGAACTCTTATTTGAACTATTTCTCTGTGTTCAGCTATAAGCTCCTTGAGAACAGGGACTGTAAATATATACACCTATGTCATCAGCTCTTAATACAGCGATTTGCACATAGTAATGTTTCATAAGTATTTCCTATTCATTCATTCATCTAGCTATTTTTTCAACAACTAAGGAGTAGCTGGTACAGTGACTAAAGAATTGGCCATGGAGTGAAAGAGACTGATTCTGACACATACCCCTGAGTGATCATATGGAAGTCATTGAACTTATCAAAGATCCAAGCAAATCTTAGGTTATAAGTCATAGACAAGCTTATTTGCATAGGTGCAGGTTATATCCACATCATTAAATCCCTATACCGATGGAATCACTAGTCTGGACTAGAGAGAAGGATAGTTAGTTAACGAGAGAGAAAGGGCAGGGGAGGAGAGGGAGGAATGGATAGATAGATGACTATATATACACATGATTATATTTTTATGTAAATAAATATATGTGTGTGTATGTGTGTCACTCTATCTCTATTTTACTTAAGTCTTCTACATTATTTTCTAGGATTTATTTGTTATCATGTGGAAAATTATTGACAAATGTAACTCATTAGCTTTGGTAAAATCTAAAAGATAATGGAGGAAAAGAATATTCATGGCAATGAAGTTAGTTTCTTTTTTTTTTCTCTCTATGATCATAAATAGGACCCAACTCAATCAGTTATTGTATATGGACAGGTGCTATTTGTTTTGCAATTAACAATTGTTTGCTCTGGAATCCAGAAGACCAAATGATGCTACTCTCCAGAATCATTAGTTGCCTCTTGTCTCTAGGCACTTTCTCTTGTAAAGTCAATAGTTCCCCATAGGTTCACTCAGGGAAGGGTCTCAGGAATGGGACTCATTTCTTTCCACTTAGAGACACATGAGTTTCTAGGTCTTTAAATTATTTCATTTTCTTTTTCAGTAATAAAGATCTAACAATTCATCTGAAGCACTTTATGTTTCACTTCAGTGAATAATTTTTGAAGTTTCAAATATCAGATCTAAAGACTAAAATCCATTTCTCAGGGATTACCTACTTTATTCATTTTTTTTTTTTTTTGCTTCTTAACAGTCTTGGTTTCCTGCCCATGTATTAGTGGGCTGGCCAAAGAATATAAGCAGATGGAAGAAAAGAAAATCTTTGGCACAATTTCCTGTTTTAAATAGGATAGGGCCACAGGCCATGGTCAACATCCACTGGTATTGTTTCTTAGACCATACTATCATTGAGTTGACAGGGTGAAGAAAAGACCAAGGCATGTAGAAACATGTACAATCCTTGAACTTTTCAAAATAATCTCCAACCTTTAGTGAATTTAGGATCATGGCCTGAAGCAGCAGAGAATCTTGAAGTCATCTGATCCTACTCCTACATTTTCCAGATAAGAAAAGAGAGGACTTGGGAGAATAAGTTACTCACCTAGAGTGACACAGGAAACCAATGAGAAAGATAATAACTGATCTCAGCTTCTTCCACTCCAAGGCTAACACATTTTACACTAAGGCACCCTTCCCACCACCTCCCTACCCCAGCCTATGGTTCTGGAGTACAGTGTGGGTTGGGAGAGGAGGAGAAAAGGGAAGGAAGCTGTAACTTACAATTTTCATAGAATAACCCTCAAGCCCAGGATGGGGTGTCTATATTGGTATAGTTCAATCTCCCTTCTCCCCAAACTTTCCCTGGAGTTCCTCTGCAACTCACCATCATCTCTTCCATAAAGGACTCTGTTCACAAATTCTGAAAATATTAACATTTTTATGCTGAGACCCCTATTCTCAGGGGACTCTGATTTCATTGGCATAGGGATTTTCCAGGTAGCTTTCTTAATGGTTTAGGAAGTTTCCTAGAACACTGAGAGGTGAAGGGAATATCTCAGGGGAAAGAAAAGAAATCCCTAAATCCTCATGATTTATAAATAATATCATCTTATAAATAATGTAGAACAGCATAAAGAAGTTCATGCAATACCCTTTGAGCCAGCGATACCACTACTAGGTCTGCATTCCAAATAGATCAGGAAAAAAATGGAAAAGGACCCAGATATACAAAAATATTTATAGTAGTTTCTTTTTGTATTGGCAAAGAATTGGAAACTGAGGGGATGTCCATCAATTGGTGAATGACTGAACAAATTGTACTATATGAATGTGATGGAACACTATTGTTCTGTAAGAAATCATGAGGGGCAGGACTTCAGAAAAACTCAAAGGACTTATATGAACTGATGTTGAGTGAAGTGAACAGAACCAGAACAATGCACACATTAACAGCAACATTGTGTGATGATCATGTTGGACTTGCTCATCTCAGCAGTACAATAAATAGTCAAAGACATTTTTAAAGGACTTTGAGATGGAAAATACTATCCATGTCCAGAGAAGGAACTATAAAGTCTGAATGCAGACCAAAGCTTACTATTTTCAATTTAAAGTTGTTTTATGTTGTATCATTTTTCTCTCATATTTTTCCTTTTTGTTAAGATTCTTCTTTCACAATATGATTAATATGGAAATATGATCAGCATAGCCTATATTAGATTGCCCTTTGTCAGAGGTAGAGAGAAGAGAAGAGAGGGAGGGAGAAAAGCATGAATCTCAAAATCTTACAAAAATGTTTGTTGAAAACTATCTTTGCATGTAGTTGGAGAAGTTAATTAATTAATTAATAGAAGTTCATGCAAGAGGCTAAGAGAGAACTGAAGCCAGAGAGACGATTTTCTCTGAACCAGTCAAGTGTGACTTCATGTAAGGGGAATTCATTCATTGGGCCTTGGAGGAAGGAAGAACCTTCAACACAGAGAGGAGATGGGGAGAGTCCAACACAGAAATCAGGAAGAGGTTAAGTAAAGAAAGATCTGTTACTGGAAGAAGGTACAACAAATTGGGGATTTAAATAGGAGGATGGTTCGGTTGGAATACAGAGCTAGTAAAGGGGAAAAGACTGAAATAAGAGAAGGATGAAAGACTAGAGCCATATTGTGAAGGCTCTTGAATGCCAGTCAGGACTTATACCTTCCTTTCTAGGCACTGAAGAGCCACAAAAAAAAAGATCTTTTCGAGTAGAGGGATAGAGGGATAACATAAGTAATACTAGGAAGAAGTGGAATGTTATGGAATGAACAACTCAATTGGACTCTGGGATCAGATCTTGACTTTGGCACACTACTAATGAGATTTTGCACATGCTATCATGCTATTATAAGACTCAGTTTCCTCAACTGTAAAAATAAGGAGATTCAATTAAATGAATCTTTATGAACCCTCCAACTCTAAATTCATAGTTTTAAATAACTTTAATAAATATAATTCTGGGCCTTGATTTTCCCTTCTGTAAAATTAATAGTTTGGACTAGTTGAGGCAGTTAAGAGACATAAGAGATAGTGTGTTGAACTTGCCATCAGAAAAACCTGAGTTCAAATCCATCCTCAGATACTTTCCAGCTGTGTGAATCTTGGCAAATCACTTAGCCTTGGTCTACTTCAATTCTTTGTCTGTAAAAAAGGGGATTAATAATAACATACACTTTCCATGGTTGTTCTGAGGATGGTCTCAAATAACATATGTAAAGAGTTTTATGGTGGAAAGATGACAGTGTAGAGGGAACCCAGCTGAACCCTCTCAACACCGCCCTTTAAACAACTTAAAAGTAGCTCCTTTAGGTAATTAGATGTATCAGGAGAGAAAATGGTTAATTATAAGAATTATGTGAACTGACTCCATCTTGTGTGCCCATTCTGGAGCTAGTTCAATTTCATTTCTATTCACTTATAGCTCTAGTTCAATATCTGTCTTGTGAGCCTTTTGTTTTTACCTTTGGGAAATAAAATAAAATTTTATTGTAATTGTTTGAATATAGCTCCACGTGACTGGGAAATCAGAACACTTCTGCCTAATTTATAGAGATCATTTACTGGGACCTGGGTTATACTGACCAGAAATTTGGTCAAATCCAAAAACTGATACAAGTTTTCTCACAATTTTACATCTCAATTAACCCATATTTCTTATTTGAAAATTGGCTTCATACTGATCAATCACTTTTTGTTTCCACAGTCAATTGCTTACAGATACTTAAAGGGAGGAGGGAACACTCCTTTTCTTTTATGATTTCATAGATTTACTCCTGTTCACTCTCACTTTTCCAACTGAGAAATTCTCTAATCTTTTCTCCAATTAGAAACCAGATTATCCTGATTAATTGTTTTATTTTAATTAATATTTTTTGATTGTTTTTAATGAATAAAATTTGTCTCCCCTTGTATTTAGGGTTTAGGTTTTTGGTTTTATTTTTATTTTTTTAGTTTTTACAAGGCAATGGGGGCTAGGTGGCTTGCCCAAGGCCATACAGCTAGGTAATTATTAAGTGTCTGAGGCCAGATTTGAACTCAGATACTCCTGACTCCAGGGCCAGTGCTCTATCCACTGCACCACCTAGCCACCACCTAGCTGCCCCCAGGGTGTAGTTTTAAAGCTGAAAAAAGTTACTGGTCTTGATTTGTTGAGCAATTGCATGCATTGCTTCATAAATTAGCATGCCCAGAAGCTCAAATTTTTGATTCTTTAACCAGTTCATCTTTCATTGCCACATTGTCAAATCAAATTTTGGAGTGGTGAAGACAGCAAAAAGTCAGGGTGAAATATTTTCTGGCCTGAGAAAATTAAGATGTCAGCAGATGCTGGTGAAATAAGGGTGGTGGACTGTCCCAAGTCTACACACAAGGTGATAGCAACAGTGACCAGAGCAACTTCAAGAGCTCTCAGCCCAGAGAAAGTAAGACTAAGGAGAGGAATAACATAGATAATGCTAGTCAGAAAAGAATTCTAGGGGATCATTGCTTGCATTGAGTACACTGTTCACTGTTTGATAGCTTTGTGGCCCATATTTACTTTTGGGTCACAGTTCCAGGATAGAGATGGGCCCTGTGGGTCACTCACAAGGGAAAATTCTACCTCCTGTAATTGCAAAGAACCAAGGTCTTTCCTGGTTAAAACCCAAAGCAAACACCAGGAGATCATTTACCTAGCTCTTCCAGGATCACACAACCTTGAAATTGCCAAAAACTGGTAGATCCCCAGAACTAGTTCTAAACACTGCAGCACACAAAAAATCTGAATCTAGGGACAATGTTTTCAACCTTCAGGTGATCAGTGTCCTACTTAAATATAAAGCTTTAAATCAAGAAATAGGCCAAAAAAAAGGAGCAAACAATAAATTTGCATAAATTCCTATGCAGGAAAGACTAAAACATACACTCAGAAGACAACACTGTGTAAACAGCTACAAAGCCACAAAGAAAAAGGCTAATTGGACACAAGTTGAACAAGAATTCCAGAGAGAGTCAAAAAAAAGATCTAAGAATGATGGACACATTGGGAAAAGAAATAAGAGTGGTACAATAAAAATATGATATAGTTTGATAAAAGAAGCATAAAATCCTGATGAAACAAACATCCAACAAAACAGAATTAGTCTAATGATAAAAGAAACAAAAAATTCCCTAAGAAAAGAATTCCTTTAAAATCTGAATTATGCAGATTACAATAAAAAAATCAAAGTTAACTAGAAAAGTTAAGCAAAATCAGGGAGTGGTGGCAGGCAATGCTTGAATCTTCCTGTCATTGAATTGCTTTCAAGAAAGAAAAAGGCTTGTGTATACACATGCAGATATACATATATACATACAAATATACATACATATATACATATATACATACAAATTCATTTTTGCAAAGAAATGTAACTTATGTGATTTGTCAATAAGGGGATAAGATTAAATGAGAAATGATAAAAAAAAAAGTCAGAAAATGTTAAGGGAGACTGTTTAGAAGGAAAATTTTCCTTTGATAAGAGACAAGATAAAAGAGAGAAGAAACAGAAGAAAATGAGATGGAAGGAAATGCATAGTAATTATAACTTTGAATGTAAATGAGATGAGCTCACCCATAAAATGGAAATAGAAGAAAAGAATAGATATCAAAATCCAACAATATGTTATTTACATGAGATACACTTGAAACAGAAAGATGCACAGAGTTAAAATTAAGGACTAAAGTAGAATCTAATATGCTTCAGCTAAACTAAAAAAAATTCAGGGGTAGAAATCATGATTTCAGACAAAGAAAATGTAAAAATAGATTCAATTAAAAGGGATAATTGGAGAAAATTTATTTATATTTATCATTATATTTAAATGATTATATTATATTTATATTTAGATAAAAAGTACCATAGACAATTGTTTCATATATATTACATATACACACACATTTATTTGTTTGTTTGTTTATTTTCTCTTCCATTCCCTTATTTATTTGTTTGTTTATATTTTTCCCAATTACATGCAAAGGTAGTTTTCAACATTCATCCATTTGCAAGTTTCTGAGTTCCTTATCTTCTCCCACCTTCCCTTCCCTCTCCTACTCCCTAGGGCAGCAAACAATCTGGTAAAAGTTGTACATGTACAATTGTAACCTACTTTCATATTAGTCATGTTGTGAAACAGGAATTAGAACTAAGGGGAGGGACAAAATAAACATGAGAAAGAAAAACATAAAAGAAATTTTAAAGAGTGAACATAGTAGTATGCTTTGCTCTACATTCAGACTCCATAGTTGCTTTGTTTGTTTGTTCTGCTTTGTTTTCTGGATGTGGATATACATTTTTATAACAGGACTTTCAGGGTTGTCCTAAATCAGTGAACTGTTGAAAGGAGCTGCATCCATCATAGTCGATCCATCGAACAACATTGCTATTAATGGGTGCAATGTTCTCCTAGTTTTGCTCACTTCATTCAGCACTGATTCATGAAATCTTTCCAGATTTTTCTAAAGTCTGATTCCTTAGGATTTCCTACAGAACAATAGTGCTCCATAATATTCATATATTATAACTTATATATTATAATATATATTATATATTATAACTTGTTCAACCATTCCCTGATTGATGAGCATTCATCAATTCTTTGTCTTTGGATAAGGAGCTGCTATACACATTTTTGTACAATATGGATCTTTCCCCCTTTCTTATGATCTCTTTGGGATACAGACTTGGTGGAGGTAATGTTCCATCAAAGGGTAGTCACAGTTTTACTTTTTTTGGACATAGTTCCAAATTGATTTTCAGAAAGATTGGATTCATTTATAACTCTACCAACATCTCAGGGTTTTCATATTCTTTCCAACATTTTCCTTTTTTGTCTTCTTAGTCATTTGATAGATGTGAGGTAGTACCTCAGAGTTTTAATTTCCATTTTTATTTTCAATAATGCTTTGGAACATTTTTATATGACTATAGAATTTTAACAAGATCTAAAAACTACCTGTTTATATCCTTTGACCATTTATCAATTGGAGAATGACTCATATTCATATAAATTTGACTAATTCCTCTCTATATTTTAGAAATGAGGCCTTTATCAGAAACTCTAGATGTGAAAACTGCTTCCCAGTGTTCTACATTCCTTCTAATCTTGGCTGCATTGGTTTTGTTTGTGCAAAATTAGTTAATTTAATGTAGTTGAAAACATCCATTTTGTAGTTTGTAATGTTCTCTTTCTCTAGTTTGGTCATTCTCTAGTTTTGGTCATAAACTTCTCCCTTCTCCATAGATCTGACGGAAAGACTATTGCTTGTTTTCCTAATTGGCTTATGGTATCATCCTTTATGTCTAAATCCTGGTTTTTCTAAATCCTAGTTTTTGCCACAATAGTTTCCATTTTCCCCAGCAATTTGTCAATAGGGAATTCTTAACCCAGAAGCTGGAATTTTTGAGCTTATCAGCTGATTTCTATACTCATCTACTAGGGGCAGCTAGGTGGTACAGTGGATAGAGCACTGGCCCAGGAGTCAGGAGGACCGGAGTTCATATCCGACCTCAGACACTTAATAATTACCTAGCTGTGTGACTTTGGGCAAGCTACTTAACCCCATTGCCTTGAAAAAAAAACAAAAAAATAATCTCATTTGTTATTGTTTCTTTTTTTAAGCTAATCTATTCCACTGATCCATTTCTCTATTTCTTAGCTATTACAAGTTTTGATGACTGATACTTTATAAAGTAGTTTTAGATCTGGTCCAGCTAGGTCATATTCCTTTGTAATTTTTTTCATTAATTCTCTTGATCTTCTTGACCTTTTGTTCCTCCAGATGAATTTTGTACTATTTTTTCTAGTGCTGTAAAAGTTGTGTGTGTGTATGTGTGTGTATGTGTGTGTGTGTGTGTGTGTCTGGTTTGATTGGTATGGCATGGAATAAGTAATTTAATTTAGGTAGAATTATCATTTTTATTATATTAGCTCAACCTACACATGAGCAACTGACATTTTCCCAGTTGTTTAGATCTGACTTTATGTGAAAACTGTTTTGTAATTGTGTTTGTATAGTTTCTAGGTTTGTTTTAGGAGGTAGATTCCCAAGTATTTTATGTTGTCTATAAATACTTTAAATAGAATTTCTCTTTCTATCTATACTGTTATAACATAGACAGAACTACTGATGATTTATGTGGGTTTATTTTATAACTTGATATTTTGCTATTTTTTAATTTGTTTCAAGTAGGTTTTTTTTAGGGTTTTTTTTTTTTTTGCAAGGCTAATGGGGTTAAGTGGCTTGCCCAAGGCCACACAGCTAGGTCATTATTAAGTGTCTGAGGTCGGATATGAACTCCGGTCCTCCTGACTCCTGGGTCAGTGCTCTATCCACTGTGCCACCTAGCCACCCCTCAAGTAATTTTTAAAATTGATTTTCTAGAGTTCTCTGAGTATACCATCATATCATCTGCAAAGAGTAAAAGTTTTGTTTACTCATTACCTATTCTAATACTTTCAGTTTCTTTTTCTTTTCTTATTGTTACAAGTAACATTTCTAATACAATATTGATTACTAGTGGTGATAATGGGCATCTTTGTTTCATCCCTGATTTTATTGGTAGTGCTGCTAGTTTATTACCATTACATATAATGTTTGCTGATGGTTTTAGTTAGATACTGCTTATTAGACAATGAAGTTACATCAACCATTTTAAAGTAAATTTCTGATAAAAGCTTCATTTCTCAAATATATACCAAGTGTCACACTGAATCAAATTCATAAAAATAAGATCCATTCCCTCAACTGAAAAATGGTCAAAAGATATAAGCATGTAGTTTTCAGAAGAAGAAATTGAAGAGAAAGGTAAATTAAAATATTTGTGAGGTACCACCTCATACCATCAGAAATGACCATTGCTGGAGGGGATGAAGAAAGAAAAGGTACACTACTTTAACTGCTGATAGAATTGTGAAGTGGTAGAAGCATTCTGGAAAATTATTTGGAACTGTGTTCATAGGGCTATAAAATTGTGTATTCACTTTGTCCCAGAAATACTACTACTAGTTCTGTATTTCAAGGAGATTAAAGAAAAAAGAAAAGAACATATATGTACAAAAATATTTATAGCAGTTATTTTTGTGATAGCAAAGTATGAGAAATTAAAAGGATGACCCAGTTGGGGAATGACTAAATAAGTTGTGGGAAGATGGAGTACCATTGTGCTATAAGAAATGAGGAGGAGCAGAGTGGGTTTCAGAAAAACAAATAAACAAAACAAAACAAACAAATAAAAATATTCTAGCAAAAACCATATGAACCAATACAAAGTAAAGCCAGAGGAACCAGGGTGTCACTAATCTCAGTAACATCAATACTATAATGATGAGCAATTATGAAAAGCTAAGTTATTCTGATCAATGCAATGATCTACTACAACTCTGAAGGATTCATGATAAAAAAACACTATTCATCAACAGAGAAAAAACTGATGAATTCTGAGGGCACACTGAAGTTTAATTTCTCACTCTATTTTTCTTCTTTAAAAAAAAAATATATATATATATATACATATATATATATATGTTACCTAGCTGTGTAGTCTTGGGCAAGCCACTTAACCCCATTTGCCTTGCAAAAATATATATATATATATGTGGCTAATATAAAAATGTTTTGCAATATTTCACATGTATTATAATTGTTATCATGGTGCTTGCCTTCTCAGTAGGTGGTAGATAACCTGGGAGGGAGGGAGAAAATTTGAAAATCAAAATTTAAAAAAAAGAAAAGAATGTCTGAAATTTTAAAAGAATTATTGAATTTAAAGCTTCATAAAAATATTAGTAGTAGCAGTAGCAATAATAGTAGTAGTATGTTGACTCTAGGATCCTCCAGTTCTAAATATTTAATCCTCTTAGTCATGGAATATAAGATAAATGCAAAGAAATGTTCTCTTCTTAAAGGACTTCACTTCAGGCACTCAGAAGTGAAAATTTGTTTCAAATGAGTTATAGACAGAGTTCAATAGGACTATCACCTCTCTTGAATTGAAAAGGATATTCAGTCAAAGAGGGTGGTGTAGGCAGTAAGATACTGCCTACCAGTAGCTAAGTCCTCCAGCAAATTCCTCTGATAAGGAAGAACCCACGCTTATAACACATGGGCCAGATGGATGCTTCCTCTGTCTCAATGGGGTATTGTAAAAGTGGATGAGGTAACAGGACTACAAGCCTCTTAGAAGAAAGAACCAAGATAAAAGATGTTATCACATCCCAGCTGGGATTTCCCTTAGGGAAAAAGGGAGATGGAGAAGGGGAGCTAGGGGGTGACTCCTGAAGACTCCACACATATGTCTGCCTACCCAACCCATGGATGTTGAAATCTCCCCTCTCCCCTCCAAAAAAAAAAATTCCTTATCCTTAATAACTAAGGCCTAGGGCTAAACCCCTTGTATCTGTGGCTATGTAGGTGAGTCCTGGGAAATAATCACTCACAATGGGAGCAGCACTGGGTCATTGTCTGAAGTTCTCCATGACTGAGACTCAATGCAGACAGGGAAGAGAGGTGATTCATTTATGGGACAAGACAAAGTCAGAGGCTGCAAGAGAAGCTGGGGAGAAAACAATCTCTTGTTGCTGGAAAATGAGCATGGAAAATGTACCTTTGTGTCCTCCAGGCCTGTTCTGAGTAAGGAGAAAATCTTACTCAAGTCAATGAACACTGGGAAAATTGGGAGAAAAGCCTCACTAGTGACAAAAGTCAAAAGCTTCAATCACATCAAATGGGATCATGGTTAAAATGAGCTCCAGGGGAACTTCACCCCTGCCCTAGACACCCAAGAATTGCCTAGATCCTATCCTTGCTTAAGAGGTAGGTGCTGGGGTGAACTCAAAGAATACCAGTATAGAGTGGGTCCTCTGGCTCCAATGAGAATAAGAGGAAATGAATCCCCTTTCTAATATCCCCAGACAACTGGGCATCAGATTTTGCTCCAAGTAGACCCAGATGGGGGATTTTTAGCCATGTTTTTAGCCATGTTTCAGCCAACATGGTTAGGAAGTGTTCCCCTGTACAGATATTCAAAATCTCAAGTGGACCAGTGATGGAATCCATTTGGATGTTACTTCCTCTATACTACTCCCTTCTCATCAGCCTTTCTTCCATCCTATAAGATACTTGTCTCCATTCTTCTTTCAGTTCTTCCCAAGGACTTTCCCCTACCCCGCAAGCAGGTAAAACCTCTTTTACTTCCTCCAGAAATCACAAAAAATTTGGTGAAACTCTATTGGCCTCTCTGAAACTCCTCCCCATTCTGCCTTCAGGAATCCAGAAGACCCTGCCTAAGACTCCCTCTATCATGTGGAAGGAAGCAACTTAAAGACCCAAAAGTGACTCTATTTAAAAAAAAAAATTAGCTCAAATTAATTTTTTTATATTTTGTTTTTCCAATACTTGCAATTTTTTTTTATCATTTTTGCAAGGTTTTTGAATTCTGTTTTTCTCCCTCCCTCCATTCCCTCTTTCTCCCCCAATAGAAAGCAATCTGATATCCGCTCTCCATTTATAACCATGCTAAACATAGATTCATCTTATGTTGTGAGAGAAAAAACAAATCTACATGGAAGAAAGAAAACATTAGAAAGAAAAAATGACATAATATATGACAAATTTTAAAAATTGAAGATAATAACTTTGGTCTTCAATTAAACTCCACAATTCCTTGTCTGGATTCCTTTAAAATTGTCTTTGATTATTGTACTGCTGAAGTGAACAAGTCCATCATAATTGACCATCACCCCATATTAGTGTTATAATGTTTTTTTGGTCCTGTTCCAGGCTTTTTCTGAAATTCCATCCCTCTTGATTACTAATAGAACAATAGTGTCCCATCACATTCATGTACCACAATGTGTTCTGTCATTCTCTGATCGGTACAACCTCAATTTCTAATTCTTTGCCACTCTATAAAGAGCTGCAATGAATATTTTTGTACATGTGGGATTTTTAGCTTTTGGGAGGATCTCTTTAGGATATAGACCCAGTAGTGGTGTTGGATCAAAGTATATATATATATAGTTTTATTGGGTATACTTGTTGGGCATAATTACAAATTGCTCTCCAGAAAGGCTGGATCAGTTCACAAGTCCACCAACAGTGCATTAGTATTCCAATTTTCCCACATCCCCTCCAATATTGATTATTTTGCTTTGTAGTCATATTGGTCAGTCTGATAGGTGTGAGTTAGTACCTCAGAGATGTGATTTGCATTTCTCTAGTCAATAATAGTTTAGTGCAATTATTCATGACTATAGATAGCTTTGATTTCTTCATCTGAGAATTGCCTTTCCATATCCCTTGACTATTTATCAATTGGGAAATGACTTTTTTAAAATAAATTTTACTCAGATCTCTTTATATTTTTTTATTTATATTGAATTTTATTTAAGGCAATGGGGTTAAGTGACTTGCCCAAGGCCACACAGCTAGGTTAATTATTAAGTGTCTGAGTCCAAATTTGAACTCAAGAAAGCCTGACTCCAGGGCCAGTGTTCTATCTACTGAACCACATAACTGTCCCCCTCTCTCTATATATTTTAGAAATGATTCCTTTGTCAGAAACCCAATTTGTAAAAATTGTTTCCCAGTTTATTACATTTCTTTTAATATTGGTTGCAGTGGTTATGTTTGTGCAAATCTTTTAATCTAATGTAATTAAAATTAGCCAGTTGTTTTTTCATAATATTCTCTATCTCTTTGGTTGTGATCTGCTCTCCTTTTAATAGATCTGACAGGTAAACCTAGTCCTTACCCTAATTGATTTAAACTATTACTTTTTTATGTCTAAATCCTGCACCCATTTTGTCCTCATCTTGGCATATGGTGAGAGATGTTGGTCTTTGTCTAGTTTCTGCCATAATTTCAGTTTTCCCTGAAATTTTTATCCTAGAATCTTTGGTTTTCTCAAACAGTAGATTACAAGAGTCATTTACTGCTGTAAATACCTAATCTATTCCACTGGTCCACTATTCTATTTCTTAGCCAGTGACAAACTGTTTTGATGACTGAGGCTTTATAATATAATTTTGATCTGGTATGGCTAGACTGCCTTT